>NC_056728.1:318848734-318938734 GCF_019279795.1 Protopterus annectens
CTTTTCTTATGGAGTAGAGCACAAAGACCCTAAACAATACATCAGTCTCCGACATTATAGAACAGACTTCATTGCCATATACAAACACGGCCTTGTCCACTGTGAATCACAAATGGAGCAGTTCCCAGCCCCTGCATCAGTAGACCAAATCCAAGGCAACAGGGTAATGAATCCATCTTTTTGGATAACTCGTCAATGGCAAGGATGTGCAAGTCATTCAGCTGCAGCAAGAAATAGAGGAGAATGATACTTGCATTTTCAGCGATGATATTTAGTGTAATCAAAATATCCTCATTTTATTTCAAAACTTTTTTTATCATTTCTAACTTGTAATTCAAATGTCAACAGTACTGTACTTCTCCAAATCTCTGAAAAGCAGGAGATACACTTGGGATCTCAATGGAGTTTGAGAACTGAGCATTTTGTAATGAAATAAATTGCAGGTGCAATTAAAAGTTGTTTTAGGACTCTCTCTCATTCTCAGTGGTGATGTAATTTGTGTTCTAAATATTGCATAACTCTATTTACATATAAGCTGTGCTAATGAGAGTTAAGGGCATAAGGCATAGCATTGTAAAACAGAGGTAATTGTTATGTTAATTGTAATCCATTACAGGTAAAGGAGTAATCGGTACAGTTTGCATCTGTTTAGTCAGGATTTTATTTGAACAGATTTGAAATACATTTGAATAGATTAAGAACGTCGAAAATTAACATATTTCACATTTTCTAAATACTCTGTCTGCTTTGCTTTTTGGTCCCTGGTCCTAATATGCAACTAGTCATCATGCCTGGCTGACAAAGGATTACATTGGGGATCACAGGCGATGAGCTGTTATGGTCTCTTGACTGCAGGATAGGCCTGCTGAATACTGGACAATTTGAAGAGGATGGAGGCATATCTCTAAACCTCTTAGTGTAAGAAATCTGGATATTGTCTAATGTGATGGGGCGGGGGGGTGGGGCAAAGGCCTCAAAATAGGGAATATGAAAATATTGCTCTTAAAAACTTACAAAGTAGAATAGTAGAATAACAGGTTTTGTGTTGGCATGCATTTTCTGAAGGATGTGAAGTCTGAAACCCAAAAGTATGTCATTATTTAGTGACTTCAGTACCAGTGATTTACCAGAAAACCATACATTTTGAGGAACAGACCGAAATTATGAGGTGAAAATCTGGACAGTTGAGAGGTGTTTATGGAGGGAGTAATTGTGATAAAATTATTACATGTATTCCAAATAAGGAAGAGTGACAAAATATATTAAACATTTTTAAAGTAGATTTCACATGCCTTGGGAAATTCATAGTCTACTTGTACAAGACAGCCCAGTTTAAGAAATAGTTCAGTATATGTATGCTTATGTGGGATTTATAGTATGTAACATGGTACATGCTGCCAACAGGTTCTTCACACTCCCTTTATGCATGCAATGATGGAGCCCTCTGCTTTCCTTGGGAAGGTTGCAGTTTTATAGAATATCAGTTTTCACACTGGTGAAGCCCCCCCTTTGCTTCATTTTGCAGTGCTGCATATTCTGTAAGTGGTATTAAGAACATCCCATCATTCCTATGGACATTTACTTATAGGGTACTGAACTATCAAACATCCCTTTATTTACCAGCTGAAAATATTTTTTGTTTTGAATTGATAAGTGCATGAGGTAGGAAGACGACATATTTTGCATTTAAGTTTAATCATCGCATTTAGAGAAATTATGATCGGGCATTTCTGCCTTTAATGGTGTTGTGTAGTCAAAGTTAAGACTGTTGGAACATGTTTGAGTTTTATAATGAATAGATTCTTGTATTATGATGCCAGTTCATGTTCTGTGCTAGCATTAGCAGATCTGAAAAAAGTGCTGCCAAGCTTGCAGGGGTGCCACTGACTATGTAGGCATGATTTTCCTGGGACTGTGCCAAGAACTGCACTGCAACAGCTATGTGGTAGGAGAGAATTCTCTGTGATGTGTGACAGCATAGTTTTGCTGAAGTAGGTATGGGGACGGGAGCTCTCTGTAAAAGTAAGATCAGTCTATAAACACAGATGCTGCAGGAAGTGGCCATTACTTTCTCTCCTGTGAAAATGAATTTTTCTTTTTTTACATAAGAACAGGAGTTTGTGTACAGGCATTGGTCTCAAACATATTCCAAAAACAAGTATTACACTTTTAACCATATCAGCTGCAGTAATATGTGATTGATTATATTGCATTGCAAAGACATTTTTTCTTTTTCCTAACTGTTTCTTCACTTTCTAACCTAGTTTATTTAATTTCAATCGAGTGCAGCTTGCATATGTTTACTAGTGGTGTTGTGTGGCTTGCCATCACTAAGGTATATGTTTCTTTGTTGGATCCTTTTCATAAGCTCTGCACAGTGCTAGTCACTTCCTTTTTTTTGTCTTGAGACCAACATTTTTGTTGCTAAATGTAATTGCATAATGGTGTCAGGTCAGAGTGCATAGAACTGTATGTCGTAAAATGAGTGGGTCTTGATTATTGAGTTTTAACTACGTGAAAATAACTGAACATGTCAGGGCTAATAAACAGCATTCCCTTTCGCTTTTTTTTTTTAAATGAAGTTGTGCACATAATGTTAGTGTTCATCTTGAAGGGAGGACTGGACTTCATTGCCTTTCATTTTATGGACTCTGTCTAGGTACAATTATGTGGTGATTATACTATTGTATATAGGTGATAACTACAGGCCACAGAAAATTGTAGGTTGACTTACTATTGCAGTCTGAGATTGTATACATTTCAAAGACCCCTTGAAGATCTGACTGTTAAGAAAAAGCACTACTGTAAATATTAATTGCAGTTCCATTTCCACACAGTTAAGCACCATATTTTGGGTAATACAATGTGTTCCCAGTACATGTTTGGATTTTATCTGTCTGTATCTGAATTCTGACTTGTACTGTCAGATGAGTGACAGATGCTGCAGTCAGATATTTCAAGGCCACCCATTGTCGTGACCATTTTCGCCATGATAAAGCTTAAATTTATGGAGAAAGTGACAAAGGTAATCCGTGTAAAAGGTGGTGTAGGCTGAAGTGATTGCAGTTTTTGTGAAGCTGACCAAAAGGCATCAGTTTCACATTACAGACTGTGGGTGTACTTTGCAGCACTTGTTTAGAGTTGAACTTTTGTCAGAATGTAGATTTATAACAGACACACTAGAAATGAGCTAGATGTGAGAGTGTTCCCACAATCCCCTCTGCCTTTACCTCAGATCTAGTTTGGATTTATATATTTTTCTTGTATTTCTAAGAAAAAAAGTTATTTGAGAGACTGTGTGTGTGTGTGTGTGTGTGTTATAGTTTGGAATCCTCGGTTCCATAAAGTTATTTAAACTTTATTAGAGTTTTCCTCTTACTGGATTGACTATTGATTAATTTAGAATTGACATTTCTTACTGGACTTGACTTGTTTCCTGGCAAAATGTCTGAGAAAGCTAAATCTAAAGATGTCAGTGACTGACAATCATAGTTCCTGTCTTGGCCTCTCCATCTGCAAGAAGACTGTTCAATTTGTCATTCTTTCAGTGGAAGGGTCATGACAGATGGTCTTTACCTACTTTTCAGGAGGCTCTGGATGCTTCAGACCAGGCATCCAAATGTCATCGGCCCGAGCTCTTCAGTTAAGGTTCGATCACCGGTTCCACAGACTCGAGTGTTCAACTGTTGTCAGTTACCGAGCCTCGAGTCTTGGAACCAGTGACGGAGCTCCCCGACACTGTTGAGGTCGGCTGATTCCTTCGACGCTCTTCCAGACCCCTCTCCGACACCCGATGTAGATACGGATGCAGAAGTTAATGGAGAATGCCTTATCCAAACTCATCTCGGTCTCCTCTCAGTTGGTGTTGAGACTCGGCCTTCCCTTATCTCCATCTGTTCCTCCTCCGAGACCTGTCCAGTCTTCGGAGCCGAAGAGGCTGACCTGCTGATTGTAGAGCCCTCGGTGCCAGAACCGCCCTTCTCGGTCGGCTCCATTCACCTCGACTCCCGGATCCGAGTCTCTGAGCGAAGATCCATCCTTGGTTCCGGGACCGAGAGTCGGACCGATGTTTGCCTCGGCTTGGATCGACTGTGCTTGTCTCGGGATTCTTCCCATTTCTTCAGAACCGGGAGATACCTCGACTCGGGACCCGGGGCCTTCGACCATGAGGAAGGTGTTGTCTACCCAGACAACCACATCCCATAAAGGACAGTTATCCTCCTCTGCGAGCACCTGTGTCTCAGCCACCTGGAGGTGCCCCTCCTCTCGGAGGCTTCTTCGAAGTCCCTAGGAAAAGATTGTGTAAGAGGAGACACTTAGATTCTCCACAAGAATCATTGACATCGGACACTGACTTGATGAGTCAGAAGGGTCCCCAAAGTCACCCTCAGAGGATGTCTCTTTTCTGACATCCTGGAGATCCTAAAGCAGAGAGGTGATTGGCAATTCTGAGGATGAGTCAGTCTTGCTGAAGGCATTCGGTGCTCGCCCTTCCTCCTCCTGGGATGAGTTGATGGAGCTGATTGCTCAAGGGAGACTCCTGACACGGTGGAGCCAGTCCCTAGAAAGCCTAACAAGTATATTACTGCTCCTCAGGATAAGGCTTATCTAACAAAGGAGTACCAGTGGGCTATGGTGGTGGCAGCGCCACGAAAAGGAGATGTCTGAATCTTCCTCATCTGTCCATCTGCCTAACAAAGATTCTAGGACTATGGACTTTTAGTTCACCTGAACTATTTGACCCACTTCACACGGCTACAGAGGGATCTAATCAAAGAGTTGGGAGATACCCCCAGGGTACTACAGATGCTGCTGTTTCAGAGAAAGTTACAGCACATCTCAATACCCTACATCCATTGTAAACTCATCCATGAGGCTGATCTCATACGCAGCTGAAGGATCGAGTAGGGCAGCAGCTTCAGCGATTGCTCTTAGAGACAATCCTGGATGCGCTTATGTTGAAGCCTTCAAGTCTTCCTTTACTAACGCCCATATGATGGTGCCACTCTCTTTGGCCCCAAAGTAAAGGAGATGTGAGCAGGAGGGAAAGACTCTGTCTGCTGTCGGAGTCCGTTTTCCACCCCATCCAGAGGCAACGTGGTGGAAAAATGTGGTTTCAAAACCCCAAGGAGCTTTCCCAGGCACACAGGGTGATGCCCCTCTAGAGGCAGAGGAGGGGCAGAGGTAGAAGACGCCGCCCTGGCGGCAGAAAACCAAGGTGACAGGGATACACCCCTGGGAAACCTTTCCAGCACTCCTGAGAGGAGGAGGCAGTCAGGGGTTTATACCCTCAGGCCTGGCAAAATCTTACATCAGACAACTGGGTAGAGGCTACAGAATACCCTTCCTATTGCCCCCAATTCCAAACAGAAGGCTCCCAGATGTGCCGCCCCATCTGCGAGACCCTGCAGCTATAGAAATTTCAAAGCTGCTAGAAAAAGAGTCATCCAACCAGTCCCAGCGGACCAAAGAGGATTCTGAACTTACTCAAGGTTCTTTAGTTCCAAAGAAGACAGGGGACTGGAGGCCGATTCTGGACCTAAGCAACCTCAATACCTTCGTCAAGAAAGAAAAGTTCCGAATGGTTACACTTCAATCGATCCTTCCATTTTTACAGAAGGGGATGTGCTCAATAGATCTGAAGGACGATACTACCACATCAAAATTGCCAGGGCGCAGGGATCCTGGGAGCCAGCCACTTTCAGTTTCGAGCCCTGCCCTTTGGTCTGACCTCAGCCCCCAGGGTCTTCACCAAATGCATGGCAGTGGTGGAGTCTCACCTGAGACGCCTGGGATTCCAGGTGTTTCCATATCTGGACGACTGGCTCCTTTCTGCCACCACCCAGCGTCAACTCATTCAGGCCAGGGATTACACACTACAGCTTTGTGTTCATCTTGGAATTTCCATAAATTTCGAAAAATCTTCACTACAGCCATCACAGCATATCTCATTCATAGGAGCAGAATTGGATACGCATCATTTAATTCTAAGACTTCCTCCAGAAAGGATAGCCTCACTACAAAGCCACATTTCTCTCCTTCTGTCATCCAGAAAGTCCCCAGCAAAACTGGTTCTGAAGGTTTTGGGTCTCATGGCAGCTTCTCATTGCGATACCTTTGGGAAGACTGCACATGAGAGTTCTACAATGGCTACTGTTTGCACAATGGTCGTTCCAACAGCTGCCTCTGACACATGAAATTCTGATCACAAATACATGCAAATCTCACCTAGCCTGGTGGCTTCGGACTTGCAACCTTTCCAGCGGAAGACCATTTGTCAACCTTTCCAGCGGAAGACCATTTGTGCTACCCACGGTGACCACGGACGCTTCCCTGATAGGGTGGGGGGCATCTTTCAGGGACAGACAGTCCAAGGCGAATGGACCAATTTAGAGTACAATCTGCACATCAATGTTCTAGAGTTGAGGGCAGTGTTTCTAGCGTTGCAACACTTTGCTCCCCTTCTTCCTCTAGGGACTATTGCAGTTCAGACGGACAACATGTCCGTAGTCTGGTACATAAACAAACAAGGGGGAACCAAGTCCTATCAGCTATGCAGAGAGGCCATGAGAATCTGGCAATGGGCGGAGTCCACGGGCCCCTTTCTGATAGCAACGCACATCCCGGTCATCCAACGTCAGAGTCACAGGCTGAGCAGAGCAATCCTGTTGCCTCACGAGTGGTCCTTAAAACAGTCAGTTGCGAAGAAGATTTTTCGCAAGTGGGGCCAGCCTTCCTGCGATCTTTTTGAGTCTCCAATGAACGCCAAATGCAGGAGCTACTTTGCCCTATTACCCCCTCCAGGGGAAGTCCCCAGGGACGCGCTGGTTCACTATTGGCCCCCCGGGTCTCCTGTACGCTTTTCCTCCCTTTCCCCTGATTACAAAGTTTCTGCAGAAAGCCAACAACCTGCAAAGGACGATTATCCTCATTGCCCCATTCTGGCCTCGTCAAATTTGGTTTCCCTTTCTTCTGGCACACCGTATTCGGGGACCCTGGATCCTGGACACAGAGCCAAACCTACTGACCCACTCGTCAGGGGCTCCCCACCCCTCGCTCTTGTCACTCCATCTAGCAGCTTGGTTGCTCCGCTTCCCTACTTAGCCAGGTCTGATCTTCTTTCACCTGCAGTTCAAAATATACTAGTGGCTTCTCATAAAGCCTCCACTACAAAGACCTACACTAGTAAATGGAAGCGCTTTGTTTTCTGGGCACATACACAGCATTTGGATCCTGTTATAGCTCCTTTAAACAAGATTTTGGAGTTTTTAACAGAGTTGTTCCACCAAGGAGCTTCTCCTGCCACTTTAAGAGTGCAATTGGCTGCCATTTCCAACTTTCATGTGGAAAAATGTGGGGCACCTATTATGGCTCACAGACTTTGTAAGGCCTTTTTAAAAGGATCTTTCCATATTAGACCACCAGTTAGAACTCCTACATCTCCGTGGAATCTGAACCTTTTGTTTAAATTGATGTTGTCTCCGTTTGAACCGGCTTCCTCTTGTCCGTTGAAGTATTTGTCGTGGAAGACCCTCTTTTTGGTGGCCATTACATCGGCTAGGCTGGTGTCAGAGCTTCAGGCTCTTTCTGTTAAACACCCTTATCTGATCTTTCACTCTGACAGAGTATTTCTTCGCACTAATCCATCCTTCCTCCCCAAAGTCTGCTCTATTAATAACATTAATCAATCCATTGAACTCAATAAGTTGGAGTATATGTTACACAAGTTAGATGTTCATAGACAACTTAGATTTTACTTGGATAGAACAAAGGATCACAGGAAATCAGATCAACTTTTTATAGCCTTTGACAGCAGGAAAGGTGTAGCAGTTACTTTCTAAATGGCTAACTGATTGCATTATGTTTGTTTATGCTACTTCAGAACAAACTTTACCTGCCAAACCCAAGGGACACTCTACAAGATCAGTATCTACATCCCTGGCTCATGCAGCTGGCTTACCATTAGACACTATTTGTGCAGCTGCCACTTGGTCTAAACCACATACATTCATTTCTCATTACAAGGTGGACAGGGTTTCTAGGGACAGGGCATCCTTTGGTTCCACTGTGCTCAAGAACGTTCTCCCTTGAGTTCCTCAGGAACATGGAGCTAGGGACGCTACCCATGTGTAAGAACGGCGAGATCAACACTCTCACATTTAGAAGTTATGTCCTTACCATAACGTTCCATGTGGAGTGTGCATCTCGGCTTTGTTCTTACATTCCCACCCTCCCACCCTCAGGAAGAACGTACAGTTTGGTGCCTGGTCTGGGTTATTCTGCTTCTGCATTCGCAGTTGTTGTGTATATATGTATGTACGTATGTATATATAGCTATAAGTGTTCTTGCAGTTATGTAGTTTTTGCATGAGTGTGTTCTCTCTCTGACTGCTGGTTTGCTTGCAAACTAGATCTGAGGTAAAGGCAGAGGGGGATTGTGGGAGTTAGGTTGGTCTCTAGCTTCTTCTCGATGCAGAGCTTGCAAGCGGCCGACACTGAGCCGAGGATCGGCTCCGAACCCATGTGTAAGAACAAAGGCGAGATGAACACTCCACATGGAACGTTATGGTAAGGACATAACTTCTAATTTCTGTAAGTGTGTACCACACAATATACAGCTTACTGATGCTAAGTTTTAGTATTTGACATTATACATTTCATTTATTTTCTGGTATGAATTCTGTTTGTTAGGTTCAGTTATGTTCCACTCATCTTAAATTGATCTTGGGTCATCTGAATCTAAGCTGTTAACCCAAACAGTCACTTTATAGACACCTGATCTTCCTCTTTGGGCAGTTATTGCTGCGTGACAGCTTTTTCTTGGAAATGTAAATAGTAGGACTTCTTGAAACTTTTTTAGTGCTCCAGCAGTACCTCTCAACTGTCCAGATTTTCGCCTCATATTATTTGTCTGTTCCTCAAAATGTGTGGTTTTCTGGCAAATCACTGGGATAATTGGAGGATTGAAGTCCCTAAATCATGATACACATTTGAGTTTGACTTTAAATCCTGCAGAAATTGTATGTAAAAACACACCCTTTTACTCTAGCAACTTTCTAAGTTTAAGAGCAACGTTGATGTCCATATTTCTGGGACTTTGTTCCCCCCATTTTTGCCAGGCTTTGTCCAGATTTATTGCACTAAAGTTGAGATGTATGGCTTCCAGAATCTAATTTATCATGCTCACTTCCTTTCAACTCCTTCATTTCTCTCTGAGACAGGAGCTGCTCATTAATAGACTGACAAGAGCTTTTTGGGTCTTTTACTTTCATCCATGAAGGAACTGATTGGCCCAGTCACTACTCACAGAGACCATAGTCCTGTAGTGGTAGGCAGTCATTGTGGGCTCTACCTGACCACCTCTTTCCTTGATGTGGCTCCCAATAATGTTTATTACAGGCTGCATGCTTGCATGTATAGCACCACGTACACTTCACCCCTTTCTGAAAAGTTCTGCCTTGCAGGTAGAACTAGTCCATTGAGGGTGCCAGCCATGTCTTTTGCCCTGGCGAGGGCTCAGTTGCTGTGCATCCTCTAACACGGCTCTTCTAGCACCTGGGTTTCCTCTGAGCTGGTGTTGCCTGGCTGTTTGAACTGGGGTTGCCTGGCTGTTAGGAATTTCTCTTTACTGTCTGAGGTGGCCGTCTGTATTTTTTGCATATCCTGGTTCTCCGTATGTCTCTTCTGCAGCAGTACCTGTATTAAACATTCTTTCTGCTGTCATTCTTTGCATTTCAGTGCATTTGTTTTCTACAGTTGTCTAATTTCTTTAGCTTTCCATCTTAGCTTTGAATAATGAGCTTAGTTCAGCATTCTGTTGAACTAGAACAGCTTCAAGCTGTAATTTTTGTTTTTTCTTAGTCCACAATAGTAGAAAGCATTCTAAAAATGTTAGTTAGATTTTCATTCCTTAGCTTAGTCATGGTTGATGACTTCAAAGCAAGGGGGTGAGCTGCAGGAATCGACCAAATGGGTGTGGTTGTATTATAGCAAGTCTGACTTTATAGGTTGTGTATACCTTAATAGGCTTGTGAAGAAATGAATGCATAAGTAATGGCTAAATTAATATATTCTAAGCTGGTTTCTGCCAAAGTATATAGTGTACTCCATTGTATCCCATCACAGAGATGTCCACCAGTTATAGCTGCTTTAATGACTGCACATTTCAGATCAAATAAAAGAAAAAAAAATGGCCAAAAGTATTGTATTTCAATTTGTTGCTGTCAAATGCATACAGTACAACTCACTGAGACCCTCTCACCCATACACACCTACAGGTGAGTCCATCAGTTAGTCACTATATTGACCCTGTGTACCTCTAATGACCAAATGAATACATAATGGCCTCAGTAAATTCTTAGTTTGTTGCTGTCGGATACACTGTGTATACACTCCATGAGTGTGCATACAGATGTGCCCATCAGTTTGACTCTTTGCATGTTAGACATGATTGGGCTTACCAGTAGAACCAGTCAGCAGTGTAGAGTACTGCTCAGCTGGACGCACACTTCTGTCACTTGTTTCTTCTTAAAGTAAAGAGCCATGATGCCAGCAATATTTCTATGATTTTAAAAAAATAAATGGTCTGAAATTCACAGCTCCTGTCCTATAGAGCACTTGAATCAATTTCCAGAACCAAACCCAGCCAAATCCTGAGTACTGGCTTTGTCCCAGCTGAGTGGTGGATCACCACTGTCATCCCTTTACACAAAGGTGGAGCGTCCACCGATCCGGGAAATTTATATACCCATCAGCCTAACTAGCCTGATCTGCAAGGCCATGGAATGGATTATCATGGACCTCATTAACACGGACATTAGCAACCTCCAAACACACTCCACCCCACACACTTTGGCTTTGTCAAGGGGAGGTCATATCTGTTAAATTTGGTCCACTACTTTGAGGCAATGACCAGAGCCATGGATGAGGGGAAGACTGTGCACACCACCTAACTGGACCTGGCCAAAGCCTTCGACACTGTTCCCCACTCGGGCATAATAAACTCTCCCAGCTAGGCATCAAGCCATATGGGTAGCAAACTGGCTCACTGATGTCACCCACCTAATCAAAATAGGGGAAGCCACCTCAAGCAGTAGACCCGAAATGAGTGGTGTACCCCAGAGATCAGTCTTGGGGCCTCTGTTATTTGGGATATAATTCTCTGAGGTGCAGGTCAAAACCAGTGAGTTATGGTTGACCAAGTTTGCAGATGACTGCAGGCTGAGCATGGTCATAGATTCTCCAACTGATGTGGACGTCCTCCAAGAAGGTCTTACCCAAACAAATGACTGGTGCCAGAAACATGGCCTCAAGCTGGATGCCAAAAAAAATGCATCATCCCTTTTGGGGGAGAGTGACGTCCCCACATATCACATTAATAACATCCTAATTACGCAATCAGTAATGAGCGATTTGGGCACCCAGGTTAATAGCAACCTGACTTTTGATCACCATGTTGCTTTCCTTGTATGGAAAGCTTTCTACATATCCTGCCTCATAAGTAAGGGTATCTCATCCAGGGACAAAGAGTTCATAACATCCCTGTGTTCTTCCCTTTATAAGGCTAGTTATTGAGTACAGTGCCCCTTTTGGCATGTACCTGAGAAAGCACTTGCAGCAGCTGGGGAGACCGCAGAGGTTCCTCACGTGGAAAATCCAGGCCCTCAAACATCTACTCTACACAGGCTAAAAGCCCTGTCCCTCTACTCAGTTTCATAAAGACTCCTCTGAGGTGATCTCCGTCTGGCATACAAAGCAATTTCAGACCCTGCCTTGATGGGAGGACTGCTGCATATCTGCAAGTCCAGCTCTACTCGAGTAACCTGTACATGCAACCTCAGCCTGGTCTGTGATGTAAATAGGACTTGTTGGCAGGACAGATTTGTGTCCCAGAGATTTCCCCCATCTGGGGAATAGACTCCCTCTCCATGTCGAGCACAGTACATCATTATCCCTTTTAAGCGCAGTCTGGATAACTGGATGGGAAACAGAAAATACACCCTCTGGTATTCTACCCATGTCCCTGCTGGACAGGTGCTTTGGGTGCTGACTTATCTAAACATGGACTAAACTCTTGGCTAGGCTCATAAGGGCCTCCGGGCCAATAGCCTTGTAACCTCCTATGAACTTCCTGCTCCTAGGAACACCCCAGTTCACTGCAACTCTTTAACATTAGACATCTTTGCAAGGAATGTAGATAAATTATAGGATGCAGTGTTTCAACTGATTTTCTGGAAGTTGGTAAGCGTTTGATTTGTAGAATTCTGCTGGTCTAATACAAGATTACATCTCCATTATCTTTCCACTTCTTGACTGTCAGCACTTTATCTGGATGGCTCATTGGTTTGATAGGCTGCTATGCTCATGAGTCTCAAGCTGAAATACATTTTTACATGTATAAATGTACATGTGTGTACGTGTGTATAGTGTATTCTATGTGCATGCATCTACATATGTATACAAGTGTTTAGACATTGAGTACATCTAACTACATTTCCTCTGGGTGCTCTGGTTTCCTCCCACGTTTTCAAAGGCATGTGTCTGGAGCATTTCTCCCTGATGTATAGCTGTGGATGTATAGCTATAGGTGTGTATAGTGTGTGTGTATGTATATCTTTAGTGATGACCTGTTTTATGATGCGACCATTTTTTATCATTGTGTTCCCCTGTTTCTTAGTGCTGTATTACAGGGCATGTATCCCCCTCTCACTTGCTGCCTTTTTTTTTTTTAATAATTAATTTTGAAGAACTTTTACATAAACAGTGGAAGGAATTGAAAGAACATGAATTGGCATGCATTGCATTCATTTGCATTTTGTTTTATTTCATGATGTAAAAAGAAACGTCTACTTTGAGAAATGTTTTTATATCCATCTAAATTAGAGTGGAGTAATCACAAATGAGAGAGTTGTATACTTATATGTGCATGCCGATATATATGTTATCTGGCTACAGCTTTCACTGGAATGATGCAAAGTACTGCATCAGGAAGTAGGCTACAAAATGGTTAATGACTCCATGAGCAACCAACTAAACCAGAGATTGTTTTAATTTAATGTGAAATTACTCACTTTACTTTGGTGCATAGACATTCATTTGTGTAGATAACTCTCTTGAAGTTTGTGTAAACCTCTTCTGTTGTAAGGCGAGCTTGTTTGCCAGTTGTTCTTGTACTTTGAATACTTTCTATTTTAATAATTTTTTATAATGGTTATTTCGAGTGCCTGTATTAAACTTGCTGGCCCAACACTCTTCTGTCTTTGGCTTTAATTAAGCTGTTCTTTGAAGTTTTAAGTTTAAATTTTCTGGTATATACCAGAATCCTTTTAACTGTTTGCCTGCAAAATGTTGATATGCTTAACCTTTTCAGTGCATTTTACCAAGAGATGAGTAGTCTTGCCTTGTTTGAATTCAACTGGAGGTAGTTTGCCATACCTAAAAAACATATAGGTACTTATGCAAAGTCTGTACTACAGTCTTTGCAATGTTTGTTAATATGGACTTTCATGTGTGATGAGCACAAGACTGCTGGGAACTGGAAAAGCTCATCATTAGGGGGTGTTTCTGTGCCATCCATGGCTCATGGGAGGTGCAATACAGAAGTAGGCAGCACTGGTACTAATGGAAGACATTTTGATTACCACCGCTGTGGAAGCCAACAGTGCAGAGTATTTTGAAATCACAGCCTTACTTTTGTTTTTTAATATTATGATGGAATTTCTTGCAGCTTTAAGTATGTATATTAATTATAACTAATGACACATTTTCAACATGTGCGTTCCCCCAAAGCTGAGAAGTCTGACTTGTAGTAGAAGTCAGTGATGTATACTAGTACAACTAAAGGTTGCCTTTCTTTGGTGTAAGAAATATAATTTGCCACTTGTCCTGCAGGTCTATGTTTTGTAATGGTATTTAATGGTATTTATCTCTCATCCCAACACGGCTGGATAGTGTCTTAAAACAAGTCTTGACTTGCTACAACTTTTCATCTTTCTGGTTTCTGATCATTTTTACATGAAATAACTAAAGCCTGTAACAGCACAGAGTCCTAGCTGCTGTGGTTGAAACGGACACTAATGTTCATGTGGAAAAACCTGCTTTACTGGGAGTTACTGCGTCTGGGCTTTTTTGATTTCTCTATTACAGCAAAGAAAACATGGACACCACAGAATCATTTGTGAGAAGACAAACAATACAATCCTTTTGTACTGCATTGTCAAACATCTGTATCGATTTTTAAATTGGTTTTCCAAGCATGTAGGCAATAGGCTGTGCTGTGCACATTTTAAACAGGCTACCTTATAAAGTCTATCTACCTACATTTCATAGTGGTCTGTTTTGCTTCCATGTTGCATCTGAATCTAAATTTCTGGGTGCACTTTAATTGTTGCCTTATCAAGTTAAGGTTAAAAAAAAGTTAGTGTGTTTTAGTTAGTGTGTTTTTTCCATATTAACTAGGTCGTTGCCTGTATGTATGGTGTCAAGTTCTTAACCTACAAATTTCCACAGACACAAATATAGCTTAATACATTTGAACTTCTTAATAAACTGTTCTCTCATATGCCACTGAATATATTTTAAGGCCATAGGCATCAAAGAAGCTGAGATTTGGTATTTCTCTTGACTGGGTTGATGGTATTGCATAGTGATTTGAAATACAAAAACACAGCTGTCTGCTTATAAGGGAGGTGGCATTACCTGCTTGATGTTTGGGGGATGCATGGCTGATTTGTCCTATCATAGTACTGTGGGGAGCTGTGCCTACAACTTACTGAAGCACTCTACCCATTGTGGGCATTTCATAGATGCAGGTACAAATAGCCAGTTTTGGGCTTTGAAGGAGATTGAACAGTGGTGATACTGCTGGTGTGACCACTAGGGGCTTCAACGTTACCACAGATCATCATGCATATGATGAAAACTATGTATTTTTTTTTTAGTTGACAATCCATTTGCAGTGTGTGAAGGGAACCAGTTTAGAACAGCACACCCCCTACTAGACTTTCTGGGAAGTCGTTCTGTTCTTTTTTGATATCTGTTAAAGTCCTGTTCTCTACCTTCTTACAGTTCCTTCCTTTTTACATTTCTTTTTTCACCACCTTATGTCTGTTATTCCATCTTGAGTCAAGATATGTCTGCTGAAACAGGACTTTTCACTTGCCACCTTTTGTAGTCAAGGCCCTTTCATCATTGCAGTTTTGTGTCCCCCCTGTCCTGCTCCACCTGTAGCACCCAGAAACCCTTTGGACCATTTTGCTTTCTTATAACATCTCAACACCAACCCAAGGCCATTACTGGCTTTTCCACTAGTAGTGCTAAAGGCATGCCCACATTTCTTTCCCATGTTGTATTTGTGCAGAGTGAAGCATTTAGGTGTTCTGCATTGTTTAGGTGGTATTGCTAACAAAGAAGTTATTAAAAAGTGAAGGAGGGCACATACGCTATTAAAGCTGTTGGTGTTCATGCCCATTTCTAAAATTATGTAGCGTCTTTGTTCAGATGTCATGCACAGGGTGATTAATGTACACACTGCCATAGATATGCCATTTTAGCCTTTTGAAGGAAAGGGTCATCACTTGGATTTCGACAATGCCCCTCAGGAACTGCTTCTCATCTCTAAAATGAACTCCTGCCCCTCTTTGTTCATGGGTTAACAGTACGCTTCAGAAGATGCATTTTTACAGTGAAAATGTACTTCACTTAGCATAGCATAGAGTTCAAGCAGAGAGCTTCTCACTACAGTTCTGAAAATACCAGGTTGTAAGCACAGGGGCATTATAGTTCCAAATGCAAATTTTCAACCAGTTTAATTCCCCTTCCATTTCTTTCATTCATCTACCCTTCTTAGCTGTTCTTGTACTCCTACCATTATATCAATATAACCCGCTAGCAAATTCCCAACTTGGATTTCGGCCAAACTACAGTACCACCTCTGCCCTTGTATCCTTTACTGACCACGTCAACCAACAAAGAAATCTTGGTTACTTAGTATCTGTTGTCTTCCTAGACCTGTCAAATCAAAGGCATTTGACAGTGTCCCACTGCAAATTACTATCGACTCTCTTTGAGCTCAATCTGGATAACTCCTCTCTACTGTGGTTTAAAAATTATCTGTCCCTCCGGCAACAAGCTGTTAAATGGAATAATTCTCTCCCCCCTCCTCCCAGTGGGACAAGGTGTTCCGCAAGGATCCATTCTTCGTCCCTTACTATTTTCCATTTCTACCAATAACCTCCCCTCAGCTACCCAACAAACTAATATAGTACAGTATGCTGATGACACCAACCTTAATTATTCAGCCCTCTCTCTACAATTACTCCAAGTTTAAAACCCAGGAAGCCTTTACTACTATAGAAAATGGCTAAATTCCTCCCAACTCATACTAAACCCATCTAAGACCAAACTCATGATCTTCCACCCATCCAAACCTTTCACCCCCACCTCACCATTCTCAATAACATCCTCCAACAATATCCTTATCACACCAGTAACTCACACCATACTGCTAGGTGTAACTATTGACCAAAACCACACTTCGATAAGCATATAGCAGTAACAATTGTCAAAGTTCATAAACTAGGTTCACTCTACCTCTGCAAGAGCTTCCTCACACAGGAATCCTGACTCACTATCTCTTGTATCCATGTACTCTCCACCTTGCTATTCGCTTCCCCAGTTCTAACTAACCTAAACAAATCTGACCACCTGAAGCTATCTACTTGCTACAATAAAATTTCAAAATTTGCAACTAGTGATAAGTTTTGTTCTCACAATTGCCTGTCTCTAAGACAACTACGATGGGTTAGAGCTCCCTAACCTACTAAAGTACAATCAACAACTTCTGACCTTTCAAACCACTGTAGAACTGCTGAAATCAGCTCTTTTGGAACCTTGTATGCTGTCTTTAAAGTCTAGGAATGTCCAGTTGCACCCTGTCCTCATCTGTAGGTTCTTCTCCGCTATCTGTCTCGTGCTGCATCCTATTTTGAATATGAACTACTCGTGTCTCATCTTTTTGTGTAGCCCTGCGTATTCATTTCTCAATCTCCCTCTCAAGAATTTTCATGCAGTGTGAGAGGAGTTTGATATCCTTGTATTGCCCACGGTTATGGATACCCTCCTTCTTGTTGTACACTGGCACTCGTATGCTTAATGTTTTTCCAGTCGTGTGGGATACACCTTTTTCTCTATACTGCTGCGAGTACCTTTAGGAGTCATTTCTCAAAGTTCACCCAACATCTTTGTCATGTCTGTCACTTCAAAGCCTGCTTGCTTTGCCTTCATTTTCTGTAGTACTTGTTATTTTAGGTTAGGCTTCTTTCATCATAGGCTGTGCTTCTGTAAGGCTTTCTTCATTCAGAAGCTGCTGGATGTACTTTAATCTGCTTTGATTTTCCTGTGGACTGGTGAGCAGGGAGTTGCTGGTGTAAAAATTCAGCAAAGGCCTACATAAACTTTGTGCCCCAGGGTTGTTAAAGTGGAAGATTTTCTTTGGCAGGATGGTTGCAGTCATACCTCTCAACAAAGCCAGAAATAATGGGGGGACAAGGCCCCAAAATAGGGATGTTTTAAATCTTGCTGTTAAACTTGGAAAGTTGTTTGCATGATAACACAAGACCTTTTATTCTTTTTCTGATGGCTATGAAGTCTGAAACTCAATTGCTTATTTTAATGAATTCAGTCCTTGCTGATTTGCCACAAAAATCCAGAAAAAAGCAAATTGTATGAGGTGAAAATCTGGACAGTTGAGAGGTAAGGACTGAGTTATTCGCCCAAGGTGGGGGGGCTCAGTGCATTAGCAAACTTTATAGAAGAATAATTTGGCAAATGCTGAGGAATTTGCTCCTAATTAAGTATATTTTTTGCTGTACAAGGTTTAGGAAATTAAACTAGATTTTTTTTTTTTTTTAAGATTACTTCAGGATAGAATTTAGTTCTCACTTTAAGTTCTGAGATTATGAAATAGGCCTGTGTTTTCTCCAGATGCTCCAAGATTATGAAATGATTCCATTTGTGTACTTTTCTGGAAGTATGCTAACCATTGTTTGGTCAGACAGCATTGTTGAGAGCTAGTTCGTGATCAGAGCTGATCAGAGAGCATTCTTATGCACAATGAGCAGTAAAAATTGGAATAATGGTGAAAGCCTTGGTGTGCTTATAATAGGGTATATAATGACAGGCAAGTTTTAGAAAGAGCAGTATGTTTGCTAATTTGTCAGAGATCAGTTGATTTGGCTTTTAATATGTAGTAAAAAATGTAATTGAGTGAGAAGGGCATGCAGATTTTTCACAAATGGTATGCAGGTCTTTGTTTAATCTGTTAATTGCACTGATTTTGTGTTTGGAATCCTGATTTTTTTTTTGTGTGCATTAATTGGCTGTTTGGTCTTGTTTATGATTAGCTCTCTTGGGCTGCATCAAAAAATACAGTGCTGTTTTGAATACGTGCATGGATAATAAAGTGTGCCAATGCATTATGATGCTGGTTTCTTTGACAGACTTGAGATGGAAGAATGCTGTTTTCAGGCTGGCCAGATAAACATGTAGTTGAAAATGACTGTGACTGTTTAAATCCAATTATCTTTGTGCACTAGTGAGCTAGTGATGAGCATTGGATTGATACACTATCTACTGTTGATGAGTCACATTGTGGAAGCTAGGCAGTGTCCTTTGTTCTGAGCCAGAGGATTTTGTGGTGCTAGACCTCTTGACTCATCCCAGCGTGTTGGACTTCAAATCTCAAACAACTTACATATGTCAATGCTGCTTATTATGGAGAAAGCGAAAGTGAGTGAGAACTCCATTCATACCTCTCAACTGAAAAGATTTTTGCCTCCTATTTTTGGTCTGTTCCGCATAAAATTTGTAGTTTTCTACCAAATCGGTGAGACATGCATTGTCTCCTCACAGCAAGAGGTTCTCTGGTTCAATTCTCTGCTGGAACGCCTTCTGTGTGGAGTTTGCATGTCCTGTCTGTGGGCGAAATGAGTTTTTTAAAGACATGCATGAAGGTGCGTGTGCCTTCTGTGAAGGTTGGGCACTGGGCTGGCAACTCGACACCGTAGAACTCCACTGCCAATCAATCTGTGGAACCGTGATCTGCTGTGGCAACCCCTAACTGGGAAAAGCCGAAAGATATTGCTTGCATGACATTGCTTTTTTTTTTCGTTCGTGTCTCATAAAATTGTGTTCTGGCAAATCGTTGGTGAGTCATTGAGGGTTGACGTCAGATGACAGATATTGAGTTTCAGAGTTCATAACCTTCAGAAAATTCATGCTAATGTAAAACCTGTTACTCTATCAACTTTTCTAAGTTTAGGAACCAAGTGAAAAACGCACTAAACAAGCTTGTATACGAACTCCGTTTATTGCAGTAAACTGAGTTCGTACACAGGCTTGTTTGGTACGTTTTTCATTTGGTTCCTGGTCTTCAGTTATTTGCACTGCACCAGATATTTGAACTTTTCTAAGTTTGTAAGAGCATTGTTTAAAGTGTCCCTATTTTTGGGCCAGTGTTCCCCATTATTTATGGCTTTGTCCAGATTTTGTGCTCCAAGAGGTTGAGAGGTATGACTCCATTGTGAAAGCTGACTTTCACCCAGCTGCACCTTAACTGTTTTTTTTATGATTTGCTGATTGGTGTTGGGGAGAGGCTGGAAAGGATGAAGAAACAGAAGAGCAAAAAAAGAATGCACTTGTTCTTCCTATTTTTAGTGTATGATGCACTGAATTTTGTGGTTCTAAAGCTTAGGCTTGTGGGGGAGTTTTGTTATTTTTTTGTGTAAGAGTTTAGGGTGCATGTTTTATATTGGCAAGTAGAAGTCAATTTGACCAAATATTGTCAGTTTTTATATAACTGTTTTTCATTTGTAATTAATAATTTCCTTTTGAAAGTCTGGATGAAATTGTGTAATGACATAAGGCTTGACTTTAATCCTAGTTAGAATTGTGTAGCCGTTGAGTAATTTGTGAGCTGTGCCAAGGGAATAGGCATTGTCAATTAGTAAGGGTTCTTCACAGTTCACATTTGAATAGTTTTTGTTTTCCTTGTTTTGAAGGACACCGCAAGTGATTCAGGTAATCTTTACCCCTATGGATGTACAATATTAAAACAAGTCTCTAAGTTTCTTTTTCATTTTGAACTTAAACCTGTGCAGAATGATAAAATCTGTGCCTGTCTGTACTTGGGAGTGAGCATAAAACAGAAGCTTGTGTGCCTGACCTAGCTATTACTAAGTTTTGTAGTTTTATTTGTACTATGTTAACTTCTGAAATGTTTTGTCAGCTGGGGGTAGAATACTGGGTGGAAATATCATACATACATATATATATATATATATATATATATATATATATATATATATATATATATATATATATATATATATATAAAACAGGAAAACGTACCAAGGTCTAGAATAACAAATGCTTAATATGAAAGTCTGACCTGCTCTGTTGACCAGAAGCAAGGCAATACAAGGAGTTTCAATAAACTAAAAAACTAAATGAAAAACGTTTTTTCACAAATAGGTTTCAATGTACAGCCTGGGGATACTCCTCCTATGATAACTTCACGAGCAGTAAAACTGATCAGTTGACGTTAGAGTAACCAGACCATAAATAGATGAAACAATATAAATACATTTTGAAACATTCATTCCGTACTTCTTAATCTCCAAGGGCAAAAAATCTGGACAAAGCTAAAAATAATGGAGGGGGGACAAAGATCCAAAATCGGAGAGAAATGTTAAACATTGTTCTTGTAAGCTAAGAACACTGCTAAAACAGGTTTTGCAATAGCATGAAAATAAGGACTATAATCCTAAATGACAAAAGGGACTGGGGTTGGATGGATTTGCTAGAAAACCACAAACTTTGAAGAGCCCAAAAAACTGAGGCAAAAATCTGGATATTCTGGAAAACTCTGGACAGATAAAGTATGATTCATTCTTATAAGCAACAGTGCTGTTGTGCCATAAATCAGAAAAATGAACTGTCCTGTGCTCAGCTTAAGACCAATGGAAGCACAAAAAAGACTAAATTTAGATTTGAAGCAGTTGATTTTTTTCAATTTACAGAAATTATATATTGCAGTGTTCTCTGTGTGAAATGTGTAGCATGTCTGGTAGAAAATAGCTAGCTGAGTTTGTACAGTTTACTAATAGCGTAATGGGCCATGTTCCCAACTTTTAACATACATTGTGGAAACAGCTTTGTTTCATTATCTACATTTGTCTTGTAAATATAAAAACTTATTCCAGATATTGTTTGTCCCGTTTTATGTGTCAACGTGTCAAAGGCTAGGGGTGAGCATCCTAAAGGAATGGTTCTGGTGCTCTAACTCTAGTGAAAGCATACGCCCTGAAAAGTCAATATTTACTGTAATCCGTATAAAATAAGTTATGAATTATTAAAAATATGTTAATTTAGCAAATAACTGGTGTATAATGCTGTTTTTTTTGCTTTTGTACGCACACGTATATAGAAAATGTCAAAACCATTATCTTACAATGTAATTTTAAAAAGAGATCACATTAAGTAAAACAAGAAATTAGGAAACTGCTTCATCTAATGACTCAAAATGAGTACTGAAATCACACAAGCTTTGATTCAGACCTTGTTGACAATGGATTAAGTTGTATGACTAGAGATGTAGCTTTAATTGTCTTGAAGCTGGCTAAGATTTTCTAGGCTGTAGCCATCTCTGAACCCAAGATCCTTTGAACCTAGCAGTGTTCTGTTTGTGAGCAGCAGTGATTCTAAGCTTTTTTCTAATCCTGGTTTTATATGTATTGTGTCACTCCTGGCATGAGTTTTTATTTTTCTCTCGGGGAGAAGGTGAGCTCATGCAAAATAAGGGATGAATTCACTTGCACACAAAGGCTTCACTATGCAAGGGCTAAGCTGCTGTTTGTAGAACAGCTTTATGTTTAGAAATCGCCAAAAAGTGAGAGAATTCTGGAGGAAGACTGTTTGGCTGTCTCACTGCCTTTACTCATTGTCAAAAAAATGACACGGGTTGCAGTTAATGCATCCTGAAACCTCATTCGCCCCTTCTTGCACCAAACCACATACATGCATATGCTTCCTTTCTTTGTTTGGCTACGTTTATCTTTCATGATGCAGGTAGGCAGCAGTAATCCTGCATGTTGCTGAAATATGTAGTAAAAGAACATATATTTATATTTATAGTTATGTTGTGAAATGGGACATAACTTCTCACATATTCTGCTGCTCCTTCAGGTGAATGGAAGCCTGTGGATTTGGAATGTGCTAATAATGGTTAACCAGAGAGAGACCTCACTTATTTATCTGGGGAAGAACATTTTGAGTAAGACCAAACTAACTTTGTAGACTTCTTTTGGATTGTTTTTTTGCATAGGGTATGAAGAATGTCTTCTGACTATGCCGTATTGGTGACTGCAGTGAAGTGGATCAGGATAAACATGTAGAGCATTTATTTTAGATGGGGTATAACAGAAAAAGCTGAGCTTGATACACATATCCTAATGGATAAGATTGTAGGCAAATTAGAGTAGTGAGTTGCCAGGTAACTAAACATGTAAGGCTGAGATGCTGAATGAGAGGCTCCTTCCTTGCTGTTTCATAGCATCTTTTTTTTATATGCCATTCCATTTCCTCCAATATTGTACTGCTGCTGTCACTGGTATGTAGCATTAAATGAAGACCATACTGTACTGACCATTTTTGCTGCTGTATCCAGTGGCTGCAGGAGAGATGCGTAGAGGAGCACTACTGACAGTTTGCGATCAGATCCCAAAAGAGGAAGCTATCTGCCCAAGACAGAGGTAGGTAATGTAACTGTCATGAACAGTAACTTGCAGCATGTAAGTGACAGAGGTTATGCCATTTATTTACAGAAGAGAGTATGAATGTGGGGTTATCTAGTTCATATAAGAATTGTGTAGTTGTAGCAGTGGTCATGTGGAGCTTGAGATTTTCAGCATCACTATTGGAGATATTGTCTTCATAGTCTCTGCAATTTAATGCTACTGGAAGTACATACATTTGCACGAGGTAGCTGAGTGACCTCCGTGTGGAAGGTAAGAGCATTCACTTCCCTAGCCATTTCATGCCCTGTGATCTCATGTCTGTGGGGATTCCTCCTCTTTACCACCTCTGTGATTATCTGGTTGGGGTTTTATGTATATATTTTGATTTGATCAGAAAGGTTTGCCTGTAAAATTCCCTTTAGGTTAGCCTTATCCATGCAGGTAGATCACCCCACCACCAACCTTATAAGTCCAAACAGTGCCTTTAGTATCCATTTCCTGCCACAGCAGCCCTTCTGTATGATTCTATCCATCGTGGACTCATTTGCAGCAATTAAACTAAAACATCAAGTTTGCCAACAAATTCTATACAGTTCAAAAGTGAAAGCAAGAAACCTACCTACTTATTTTTTTCTAACCCTCAACGCCATCTTATGGGCACAAATGTTGATTTGATTTTTTTCTGGGAAACGTACATTTTTGCCCATAATGCACTGTGGAAATTACAACAGATGAGATTACATAATGGCCAGTTCTCTCCCATCACATATTTCAATTTACTACGAAAAATGGTGGTAAGAAACATGGCCAAGTTTCAGACCTTTCAATTAATAGTTTTGCTGTGACTTGTATAGATTTGTTTTCCTACACTATAGTTATACATGTCCGTGTTTATAAGGAAGTGATTTGTGATGAAGTAACGGTACAGGGTTGTAGTACTCTAGGAATTATATTTGTAGTGGTGATTGTTTTACCCATTATCTCTAAAGTGGAACATTTAGATGAAGAGTTTAATAAATGTTTAAAAAAATTATAGTATTTATTTCCGGTGGAAGGTAGTGCCAAGAAGCCAGAGCTGTCTTGGAAAATGCTTTTTCACTAGTGGAGAATTTGAAAGGTGATATGAGCAGCTGTATGGAATCCTAGTGTCTTGCTTCTTGAAGACTCCGAGTGAGGGAGAGAGTAATTGTTACTAGTTAGTTTGTAGTCAAAAGTTTAAAGGCAAGGAGACTCTAAAGGTGACAGGTAACCATTTGGCATTACTTTTAGAGGTAGTAATTCTCACAATTCAGAGACAAGAATTATAATTATACCATGATCCCCCCAAAACGTGCACGCTGATTGGCCAGTGTGCCCGTTGTAAATCGAGTTATACTAATGGAAAAAGGTCCGGTCGCCCGGACTTTTTTCCATTAGTATAACTCGGTTTTTTAAAACACTGTCTCGCTATGTTAAATGGGTTTAACATAGCGAGACAGCTTTAAAATAAGCAACGGAGATCTCCGTTGCTTATTTTAAAGCTGTCTCGCTATGTTAAACCCATTTAACATAGCGAGACAGTGTTTTAAAAAAAAGCAACGGAGAAAGCAAGATCTCCGTTGCTTTTTTTTAGTGTCTCGCTATGTTAAACCCATTTAACATAGCGAGACACTAAAAAAAAAGCAACGGAGATCTTGCTTTCTCCGTTGCTTTTGCCCACAGCTCTGATGTACTGCGCAGGCGCGCAGTACATCAGATCTGCCGCGGATGCCAGACATCTGCAGAAGGGCAGTAAACAGGCATTATACTATGCCATTATTTAAGAAAAGTAATAGTTTCTTTTCTTAAATAATGTCATGGTATAATAGCAATAACCCACGCCTGGGTGGCTTCGCCCTCGGGACCAAACCACGCCAACCGTGGGTAAATTTAGCATTACCCACACCCAGGCGTGGGTTATTGCTATATTATAATTCTAAAATTCTTTTCTCTAGTTCGATCTTATGTTTGCGAAAAGATGAGGTTTAGGCTAGAATAAGTTCAATGTCTTTTTTTTTTTTTTTTTTTTTTTTTTGTTCTGTGATGTATACTCATTGAAGGGAAATGCATTTGTGGTCTGTGATTAACAGTTGTGTATTACGTAGTTGTGTATTACGTAGTTGTCTTTATTGCATCCATTAGCATTACAGTAAACTTTTTGTTTTATCTGAAGCCGGCTAATTCTAATGCAAGCTGAAATCTTGCTTGTAGGAATTGGTGACTTTTTTTATGGGCTTTAATGATTACAATGTTGTCAACATAAGGTAACAAATCTGGTAGATCAGAGTAAAGGTATATGATGATCAAAAGAAGTGACCAAAGGTAAGAGTGTTGGGGTACTCCTTTAAGAATGACAGACTGGTTGAGACTTGAAAAAAAAACTAGCTTGAAAGACCATCTTGCAACAGAAGACTGTCTTGAATGCTCAGCTTCTCTGATCCAAACTCTGCTGCCAGATTATTCAAACTACTTTTACTAGACCTTTAAACTGCACACTTTCCCATACTCTGTAGGCTATTTAAGCATAACAAGACTGACAGTCTGTCAAAAGAATTGAAAACTGTGATTGAAGCTTGGAACTTTTAGAAAAATGACCCCAATTCTAACTTAAGGGAGCAATACACTAGGTTACGGAACACTACTAAACGAGCCATGTAGAAGCACTAATTATCTCAAATCAAAATAAATCGCCCTCCTTCACTCTCCCAAAGAGTTCTTTCATGAGGTGAATAATGTCTGTGGTAGATATCCAGCTAAAGAGCTTTCCTGTCTTGGCCACATTCCTTGCTGTATTGGAAACCTCTTAACTGATGATTTTTTTGAATGAACTCTCCAGTCTACCCACATAGTAGAACGTCCTTCTACTTCTCCAAAATCGCAAGCAATCGCATTGCACTTGTACTACAAGAAATTCCTCTAGTCTCGTCCTCTGGTTCTGATAACCTCTGCCTTTGATTTGTTTGCCACTGTAGAGATTTCATAGTCCTCCACAATAAAGTACACATACAGCCATAGCCTCATAGCTAACACCGTGCCTTCTATCTGGAAATCGGCCTTTGTCAGACCTGTATCAAAGGATCACAAACTCTCCACAGCCTCCTAATTTTGTCACATCTCAGTATTTCCTATCTGTGGGAAAATTATTGAAAAAATAATTAACCAACTTGCTATTTACCTTTAAATACCACTTTCATCGTAACCAGCATGGCACATTTTGGGCATGTAGAAGTACAGTGACTGCTCTTTGTACACTTGCTGGTGACATTCTCACTAACTTGGATAAAGGTAACCTTTTTATGGAGTAGTATTCATTGACCTTGCCTGGGCCTTTGACCTGGTTAGCCACTTCATCCTGTTATCCTGCTTGCAAGATATCTCTAAGCACTGAATCTAGCTGATGGTTCAGATATTTCTTTACCAAGCTAACTTCCGCATTTTAAATTGGGCTTTCTCTCTGTCAATGGTTCCTTGGGGGCAGATTTCTTGCACCAGTACTAGTCCCCACTTTTGTAAATAAACTACCTCTTGACCTACTTCATCTACAACTCTTCCTTTATGCTGATAGCATGGTTATAGATCCAGCTCTTCTCACGACATCATCCAAAATCGACTTCAAGCTGAACTAATACAGCTAAGCGCTTTGCTTTTAAGAAAACAAATTTGGTGGCACACAATGCTTTTAATGATGTAGCTTTCACATACTTCTAGCACTTCTGCAAAATATACATTCACAATAAAAGGATACAGCTAATGTAGAGCAGTTTATAAAGAGAGATTCCTTACCCTTATTATTCAGATAAGCATCAATAAAATTGATCACTTAAGTCACAGCATTCCAACTCGCTTCCCTGTTAATTCCAATGGGTAAAAATAGTTTTATTGCAAAATAAAACTCATTTCTTTACAACGTAAAAATATTTCTGATCACCATCAATGTGCTCTTCATTTCCATACTAATATACAGTTCCTGCCATTATTACATTATAGTTAGGTTTTTGGCAACTTAAAAAATGTTCAGCCAAAATGTCATTTGAGTTTTAATATTTCTATTGTGTTCTTTTTACTTAATGGAGATATTTCTTTTCGTTCCTCCAAAATCACATGCTCTGTATGGACGTTTCATTACTTGCACTATATTCTTACTGCTACAAAAAATAATCTTGCATAACCTAACCTTATTTTCATTAACTGTTAAGTCATTTTTTAAAATAAAATTATACTTGCGATATGCAGCACAACTTCTTTCACAGACATGTAAATGAAAAGGTCTTTTTTAAATGTTAACTTCTGAATGTACAAAATGATGATTTACTAATGAAATTATGTGGGCTAGCACCATTTTAAATATGAAGCTTTGCACTCTTATTTTGGAAAAAAAAATGGACCAAAAACATTAATACATCCTCTGTTCAAGTATTCCGTTTCCTAATAAAATATTTTTATATTTAATAGTAATATAAAAAAGAATATATTTTTGAATCTTTCTAACACCGCATTTCTGTCAACTTTACTAAGCCCAATAATGTCTCACTGATCTCGTTCACATCATAACCCCTGCTTTTTAACATTTTTGATTCATTCCAAAAATAAGCCCATTCACTGCAAATTCTTCATGTTGTAGCTTTCTTTAATCTTTATTTCTTGTTCAGCCTTTTGCATCTGCGTAATGTCTTGAGATTGGGTTCCATTAGGTTTGACCTCTTACTGTTTGATATAATGTGGAGCTGCTTATCTTGATTATTCTGAATGCATTTGGTTTAGTTTCGGGTCTCATGAAGCTATGCTTTGAATTTGTGCTGCAGTGCAGCCTACTCCCTCTTTATGGTTAAGGTGTTTGCCTTACAAACACAAAGTGCAGGGTTTGAGTCTTACAAGGGATAATTGGCTAAGCTTTAAAATGGCTCGCAAGGGCAATTAGCTTAGTACTAATCTATGAACCTATGAGTTCCTTTTTTGCCACTCTAGGTAACTTACTACATAGGTGTTAAACTTTCAGAACTGGAATTTTTCCTTCTGTCAAGTTTTTATATATACTGGAGGTCAACCATAGGGATTTGTTTACAAACTTGGTGGTGTTTGTACTGAACTGAGACAGAGGCCTGAATGCCGAAGCTGAGATGGGGAACACATACTGTGAATCTAACATCAGGGATGTAAATTGCCTCAGATTCAGTCAGCTGAGGAGATTTAGCCTTGGAAGTGCATAAGGACAATAAGTTTGTGCAAAGTTTGGGTTTGCTGGTTGAATATAACTGATCAGATTCTACCAGTGGTGAGGCTACTATGGGTTTGGGATATTGGGGCAAGATTTGTGAGAACTAGATTTGTGAGAACTAGATGAAGTGCATATTGAGCCCCTACTGGGTGCGTGTACTACCAAAGTGTTAGCATTTATGGAGCCTGGAAAGGGTTCATAGGTAGGTACTAGGCTATCGGCCCAAGGGCCTACGTAAGCCTAGCCAACAAGGTTCCATGGCTTACACCACCCAAAGAAAGTTATTTTCCTGTGCCACTGTCGAGCAGAGAGACAGAAGTGATCCCCGGGGTGTATTTCCTATTTCCCATCCACTCCTCAAGATTTTTTCTTGAGTGCTAATGAACTTTGCTTGACATAGGTAGCTTGTTCCAGAGTATAGGAAGTCTCTGGGACAGAAATCTATCCCTCCAGCATACTTGGGCATAGTAGGCAAATTTGGCAAACCTAGTTTGGCATACTTATTTGGGACATCCGCTTGCTGTTTTATAGATGGCAGGATAAAGACCCCAGGAGTAGTAATTTAGTGTGAATGTGCGGAATTCAAAATTTTTTTAGGTGATACTTCAATATCTGGTGCCAAGCAGGAGGTTCTGTTAACTGTTCAGGATATTTTTTTTAATTTATTTATGGTTACCAGGGTGTAGAAGAGTTCAAGGTTTATTGTCTTATCTGAAGAGATGTGGTACCAAATTTAGTCTGAGGCGTGGGAGCCCTCCTCATCTCAAGTTTTTCTTCATGCTTTGTCGTCCTCCCTCACCCCAGCCTCAGCCTGTTGACTCTAGATGAATTAGGAATCTGAATCCAGGTGAAAAAACACCTCATTAATTCTCTTGTTAGGTGGTCCAATAGAGTTCACTGAAAGGTGGGTTGAGGTGGTCTAAGCATTGATTTTACCACACGTGCGGTATTGGGGAAGTCGTTTGGGGGGGAAGTCGTTTGGGTGCAAGTCTAAGGATGAGATATTGCAGTATATATTTAAAAGATGTTTAGATTTGTGTGGAAAGGAGAAAAGGAAGGGTTATCCCTAGACACAGACTGTGAACATTGGCTGGGGTTACAGAATATTCCAAGGCACTTCTATTAATTTGGTGCCGATATTAAATGGGTTCAGTGGGAAGAAGGGAAGTGAAGAACAAGACAGCTTCTCTGTATGGAAAAGGGTGTGAATGAGGTAGTATATAATGAGTTACATTGGTACAACGGAAGGATGTGTTAGAGATATTAGAACTTGCCCCCTTTTTGGTTATGGTGGAGGAAAACCAGGTGGTGGCTTCAGTTCGGTATGGAGAAGTTGAAAGAAATGGCCAAGTGGGAAGTTAAGGAGATTGAAGCATTGAAGAGAAAGTTTAATGTAAGCAGAGAAGTTTGGCTTATATATATATATATATATATATATATATATATATATATATATATATAAATATATATATCTATATATATCTATATATATATATATATATATATATATATATATATATATATATATATATATATATATATATATATATATATATATATATATATATATTTTTTTTTTGGAGGGTTGGGGGATTTGAAGAAGTAAAAAGCAGACATTTAATTTAAAATCATTGGAGAGGAAAGACAACTGAGATACAGAGAAAGTGCCATGGGAGGATATGGAAAATTTGTAAATTATGGGGAAAACTGAAGAGATAATGGAGCAATCAAGGAAGAGATGGACCCAGGTATGTGACACTTGAGTAAAGGAAGTCTTTGAGGAAAGATGAGTATTGCTAAGGATGGTTTTACTGCCTGTGGTCAGGTGGGCGTGCATTAGAAAGATTCTTAGACTGGTGGTGTAGGACCCAGAGCACAAGGAAAGAAGGGATGATGGTCCGATGACAATTACTGATGTGGGCAAAGTGGAGTTAAAATCAGTGGAGTGTTGGACCGTGCAAAGTGTATGATGTGAAGTACTGTAGATGATATAGTAGACAGTGTATAAAAAGGAAGGGGAAAGATTTGGGGCCTTTAGCTTGTGTGTAATAGTTTTGGAAGGTAGATATGAGAAGGATGTGGAGGAGATGTTGATGGCTGCAACAAGTGTCAAGGCATTGCAGAGGAGAAAGGGGAAAGTATGTCAGTCAAGTCCCTATGGCTAAATTCAAAGGCACAGGTATGGTTAGGATCAGGAAAAATATGGAGCGCTGAAAAATTATGCAAAGGTGGAAGGCTAATGTTTGGAGAGAGGGAAATTAAGTTTAAGGCTTGGGTGTGATTTTAACAGTGAAAAGCTGGCAACAGTGGTAAGAAATGAGACAGTGTCAGATTGAGTAAAATGGGGGTTAGAAATCAAAATAAAATGAAAGATGAGAAATCTGGTCAGATGACTTCACTGTTAGGTTGTAAACCCAGGATTTAATGTATCCTGTTTCATAAATGTGATATGAAAAGTAAACATTTTCAGATGGAATAATATGGATAATTTAACAAATTCTGAAAAAAGTGTCTGGATTATATTTAATTTTCATCACCTTGGAGTCCACAGTGTATTTTGGAATGAAAGAAACACCACTGCAAACCAACAGAACTGTTAACAGCACAGTGTATAGTTTTTTGCTAGGTGGCAACCCCAGCCAATAACTTGGACATCAGCTTGTCTAGTCATCATAAGGCCTCCTAAAGTGTGAAGCCTCAAAGTTCTAAAAAGGTTAGTGCATATTGAAGTAGTGCATTCAGCAGCATTTATTCATACATATATATATATATATATATATATATATATATATATATATATATATATATATTCTAATTCTATCCATTTTTTTCATTGTTAGTCAGTGTCCTACAGCTATAGGTGATGGATGTCACGTTCTGATGGCAGTAGAAAAGGGAAATGTAAAGCCCAAAGCAGCACAGAATTGTTCTGCACTGATTTAACAGTATAATGGGAAAAAGTAGCGTGGAGAATAGAGTGCACAACAGCCGCTTACTTTGGACTTTGTTAACCCTTCCAAATGGCTTTAGAAGAAAGTCGAGTAGTGTGGTCCTATACATCTGAGACTGGAAGTTCCATCGCATTCTGGTCTTTTACAGCTCCGTATCTGAAATATTCCCACGCTACCTGACCCCCCCCCACACTTTTACCCACAATGCTGATTGACCAAGGACCATTTTCTAGATGTTTCCTCCCTTTCTGTGGGTAAGGTAAAGTCATTTCTCTAAATGGTCCCTTGTTGCATTTTTATTTTTGCTGTAGTAGGCATATCTTTAATGCCTTTGAAAAGTTTTATGTACAATTCTTTTATTCTGTTATCCCAGTAGCTCTGACCATTGAATCTATTGTCTCGAGGTCAACATTTGCAAGCTTGCCTCCCTCCCATTGGCATTATCCATTCTCAGAAGTTTTTTGTGCAGTTACTAGCTTTTATTGGAATCCTGTTTAAGGTGTGTAGTTAAAACAGGACTTCACAGTTCTAAAATTGTTCTTTGCTCCTTTGGGGAGATCACCAGTAAGTCTAAATTTAGACTGGAACCATTTTTTGTAATGTTTTTCATGGGCATATGTTTATTTTCTGAACTGAATCAGTTCCTTTGACTTGGTCATCTCAAGACCTGTTCAGCCTTTGATGTCCATTACAGCAATATATTTTTTGAGGTCTATACCTTCGGTGTCAGTCTCCATGCAGACTTTTTTTTTCACCTTTTTCCAGGATAAATTTTGAATTTAGTTTTCTAGGGAAAATACTTTTGATGGTGACCATTTTGACTTTGGCCTCTCTTGGGTCGAACTTGAAGAAAATAAGGGTTGATCATTCTCGATGCCTTGCATTGCGTTGAGTACAGTGACTGTTCTGCAAACTTGTGTATCCAGCCAAAACTGATGTCTGCCTTGACCATACTCGAGTCACTAAAAGGTAGTTAAGTTTTTTTGAGGCCTATAGGACCTTTTGGTCACGATTGGACTTTGTGTAAATGAAGTGGTATGTATCCTTGCCCTTATTCTGTCTTAGAGCTTCCACCCTCCCTGCTGTACTGAATGGGAGGAACTTGATTCATCTCCCTCCACCTAATAAAAATCATTTTATCCTTTAATTTCCTATACCAGCAGGAGGTAGGACTGATTTTATGCATTTTATCTAACTAGTTTGTATTTTTGGTTCAGTCCTGCTTTCTTGTTTTGAAATAAGGAGGGTGTAATGGAAGGGGTGGCAGAATAGCCAGCCTTCAGTGAACATGCGAGAAAAAACAGCTGTAGGTTCTCTAACACAGAATAGGAAACAGTCACACATCTTATTGCTGGGTGTATTACACTAATGGTAGAGAGCCTGTAATACTGAAAGAGATAATGTGGCAAGACTGTTAAACCGGGGATTGTGCAAACCTTACAATAGTGAAGTAACTGAAAAGCATTGGAAACGTGAGCCACAAAGCATTGTAGAGAATGACTGACTAAGTTTATATCTCAGAATCGCCCATTACCAACAGATCAGAAAATAGATGCGAGAACCAGCTACAGTATTAAGGAAAAAAACAAAAGCATTTATCATTGAAATTGCTCCACCCAGTGATTTAGTGTCTTTTATGTTCAAAGCGGTAGTCATAAAATATCAGGATTTGCAGGGAGAAACAAGGGCAATGTTGAAGGATACCCAGACAGTTCTGGTAGTAGGAGCAATGGGTCTCAAAGAATTTACATTTACATTTGTATTTGGACAGTACATGTAATTCATAAGTATTCAATTCTGGCTTATTGCAGGTGATACAAAGAGCATTTTTGGCTAACTTTAAAGATTGAAACAATACTAATTTCATGAACTTCAATCATCATTTGACTTAGGGAGTGAGGTCCATTCCCACCATGGTACTAGAAACCAAATTAAACAGTTCTGTTTCTAGAGGTAGTGGTTTTACATACTATTTGGATAATTTATAGATCTGAATTAAGGATGCAATTTATCATCCAGTCCATGGTTTGGCTTTGGAGCAAATTACCTATTGAAATAAGGAAAAGCAACTCTGTACAGGTCTTTAGGAAATCTTTTGGACTGTCAGTAAACTACATTGCCCATCCAAATCACCCCAAAATCCATTATGAATAACCTCATTGGCTGAGTAGTACCCACAAACAATATTCTTGTCTGAATTCCCATTTTCAGCATTTCACTGTCATACTTCTCAACCTCTTGGAGCAAGGAATCTGGACAAAGCCATACACAAGTGGGACAAAGGCCCCAAAATAGGGACAACTTTTAAATATTGCGTTTACGAACTTAAAGTTGATAGAATAACAGTTTTGCATTAGCATGAATTTTCTGAAGAGTATGAAGTCTGAAGCTCAAATGTCTAATTATTTTCTAACTTCAGTCTTTAATGATTTGCCACTAATTTGCCAGAAAACCACAATTTTATGAAAAACTGGCCAAAAATATGAGGTGAAAATCTGTACAATTGAGCGGTATGTATCACTATCGCCTCTCTAGGCTGCGAGGTGTTTGTGTGAAAGTACAGTAAATTTATACATGTGCATGTACACTGAACACATTACATATGTATACATAATTGTATGTTTGTATGGCCCTGCTTTTGATCAAAATTAAGGTATTTTCCCCTTGTACCCAACAGTCTGTACACAAGCCTTTGATTATTCCACAAGGGTATCCTGGCTGTAGCAGTAAAGGCAATTGGTACTTGCCCTGGACCACCTATATCCACTTAATATAAATGTCATTATTTTATCCCCACCCGTTTTCAGGTGCAATGCTGTTTAATCAACACTTAAGGATAACTGGAACTAGCCACCATCTTTTGTCCACTTGTAAGTGGATGGCCTTTTCTCTCCGCAATGAGTGCAAACATAACCTTCTATAAGTTTGCTGTATAATTTGTCACAGAGTAAATTTTATCTGCTGTCTGACCTGCAGCAGACCTGCTGTCTAGCAAACTGCTTTCCTATGTTGGTACCTTTTCACTACACCATACTGTAGATCAGTTTAGTTGTGCACATTCTCAAACTGAGAATTTGATTGCATGAATTTACAGTTGCCATTTTTGGTCATGTCAGTACTGTCTTTTTTTACAAGGATAAGTTATCGGGTGCCACGATCACTGGAACAAAGTGGACTACTCTGACTGTCTAACACCTCAGGAAATTCTGTAATCCACACAGCTGTCATAGCTTGTGTATCTATTTACTACTACTAAGCAATTTCATTTTTTAATTCTCACATGAGTTTATATATCATTCACTTTTTTCTTTCAGCTGTTCCCATTATGGGTCGCCACAGCAGATCATCTTTCCATTTCTTCCTGTCCTCTGCATCTTGCTCTCACACCCAACCACCTGCATGTCCTCTCACCACATCCACGAACCTTATCTTGGGCCTTCGTCTTTTCCTCTTACCTGGCAGCTCCATCCTTCGCATCCTTTTCCCAATATACCCAGCATCCCTCCTCAGCACATGTCTAAACCAGCACAATCATGCCTCCCTGGCTTTGTCTCCAAACTGTCCAACCTGGGCTGTGACCCTCTAATATACTTATTCCTAATCCTGTCTACCCTCGTCGCACCCAGTGCAAATCTCAACATCTTTAACTTTGCCACATCCAGCTCTGACTCCTGCCTTTTTGTCAGTGCCACTGTCTCCAACCCATATAACACAGCTGGTCTCGCTACCCTCTTGTAGACCTTCCCTTTCACTCTTACTGGTACTAGTCTCACAAATCACTCCTGACACTCTTCTCCACCCACTCAATCCTGCCTGTATTCTCTTCTTCACCTCTTCCACACTTGCCATTGCTCTGAACTGTTTATCTCAAATATTTTAACTCTTCTACCTTTGCCAATTCTACTCCCTGCATCCCCACCATTCCTCTGTCCTCCCTCTCATTCACACAAACATTCTGTCTTAGTCCTGCTGACCTTCATTCCTCTTCTCTCTAGAGCATATCTCCACCTCTCCAGGGTCTCCTCAGCCTGTTCCTTACTCTCACTACATGTCAAAATGTCATTTGCAAACATCATAATCCACGGGGACTCTTGTCAGATCTCATCTGTCAACCTATTCATCACCACTGCAAATAAGAAAGGGCTCAGAGCTGATCCTTGATGTAATCCCACCTCCACCTTAAACGCATTTGTCACTCCCACTGTAGATCTTACTGCTGTCACACTACCCTTGTATATATCCTGTACCACTCCTATATACTTCTCTGCCACTTCAAACTTCCTCATACAATACCACACCTCCTCTCTAGGCACCCTGTCATATGCTTTCTCTAAGTCTACAAAGACACAATGCAACTCCTTCTGACCTTCTCTGTAGTTCTCCATCAACACTCAGAGCAAACATCGCATCTGTAGTGCTCTTTCCTGACATGATGACATGAAACCATACTGCTGATCACTAATCATCCCCTCCCTTTTTAATCTGGCTTCTACTACTCATTCCCATAATTTCATGCTGTGACTGATCAGTTTTATCCCTCCGTAGTTACTACAGCTTTGCACATCACCCTTATTCTTAAAAATTGGTACCAAAACACTTTCTCTACTCCTCAGGCATCCTCTCACTTTCCAAGATTTGATTAAACAATCTCGTTAAAAATTCCACTGCCATTTCTCCTAAACACACTACCTAACGTATTCTTTATCATTATGGCTATTTGTGGTCAATCCATTTGAATTTTACAGTTTCTAAGAATAGCTGAAGTTTTGCTTTTGGAAAATTTATTTTATTTGTTGAAATGTTCATTCAGGGACTTTTTACCCTACCTTTTACATGTCCAGCCAGGTACCAACTGTGCACCTGTAATTCACCATTTCATGTCTCTGGTTATTGCCGTACTGTGACGTTCTTCTACCATGTTTCTTGTACTTCATCTTAATTACCAGAGCGTAATGTTTGTCAAGTATATTCTAGTTCTGGTAAATGAATACACTACCTTCACAGATCTTTTTGCTTATTAGCATGGAAAGCTCCTGTATTGGTAGGTCTTGATTTGTATCTAGTTTGCGTTAGTTTTTTGGAGCCCCTCCTTTTTCCCTGTACTTGCAGGAGCTGGTCTGATGGCTGCAGTACATGTACTGTCATCCCATTTGTTCTGCAGAGAGAGAACTAGACATCTCCATTCTTTCCTGTCTGCCCATTCATTCCCCTGTGGTAAGAGGTGATAAGGAACAGGCCAATTAACAGGTCTTGTAAAGTAGACTGTCCATGGACCTACTGATCCCCCCAACATCTCTCTCTATCTCTGAAATGCTACCCAAACTCGGGGACTTGTGTGCATCTACACACATGTGAGTATAGACTCAGTTGCCTTGGTTATGTTGTATATAGCGCTGTTTGGCAGTGTATGCTTTGCAGTAGTTTAACAATGTTTCTGCTTGGGTGGCCCAAGTGGTGAGTGAGCTGTCTCCCTCCTCCCTGCACCCCAGAATGGGGGAGTCAGAGGCCACTCCTGCCCATTAGCTATCCCATCCATTGCACTCGTGCCAACTGAATACTGATCTAGCTCCCAGTGAGGACTTCACCCTTCTCCAGTAAGGGAGTGGGTTCCATTAATTGATGCCACTCCGGAGCAGCTCTTTTAAGTGTGCACCTTTAACCCCTAGTGGGCGTGGCTTAAGCCTTTAAAAGTTATACCCCTAGTGGGCGTGGCTTAAGCCTTTAAAAGTTATCACCTTACAGTTCTAGAAAACTCTCATTGAAAGAGGTCAAATATCAATAGAGTTGTGTTTGCCATCACATATGGTTCAAGACAAAATATCCTGGTACCTTGTAAGTAACATGGTTTTGGAATTAATGCAAATATGAACAATCCATATTTGACGCCTAGAGGAGCAGTAGGGGTTAACTGCAGAAGACGCTTGGAGGAGCACTCTGCTGTAAAGAGTTGAGTTAAATCAAGAAGATTCAAGATGGTGAGTATTCAGATTCAGCTCTACCTTTTCTTATTTCAGTGCATCCTGCAAACCTGTTTATGGCCTTTTACGTAGCAACTCTTGTAACTATTCCATTCCAGGGTAAGAAAAAGTGAGTGTTTTAGGTTGCACTGCAAGCATTATTTTTGTCATTTGTGGTTGAATAATTCTAATATTTTGAGGAGATTTTTTTACTTTTTTTCCGTAAGAGATTGGGCTGTCACTGTAGGCTTGTTCCTGCTAGTCTGGTCAACCTTTTTAGCCTTTTATTTCCAGAGCTATATCTCCTTTGCATTCTTTCTACTTATTTGTGAAGTTGACTGTACTTTATCCCCTCAGCTAAGCATAATCCGTGCAAGTCTTAAACTTGTCTGCAGAATTTGTTCCTCCCACACAGTTTGTTTTTAATTGTGCCTATTTCCCAGTAGTTGCCAACACTATTCTGGGATACTATTTTACTCTTTGCTATTTTGATAAGTCTTGCACACCTGCAGCATGATCTTGAGTGATATCCTCTTTCACTTTCTCAGTTTGAGGGGCATGATTAATGATGTGGGTTGGTAGTTCCATCTTCATCACCATGCCCCCCTGCTGTTCTCCCCTTGTATTGTCCTGGTTGACCCAAGGCATTCTGTCTTAGCATAGGCTAAATCTGTGTCATATCCTTGTGATCTGATGCTGTCTGTGTCATTATTCATCACAGATGGGTCTTGGATCTGACCTCTGATCCAAGCTGGCAACTGGACAGATCCAGAGCTCAAGCTCCCACCTTCCCACAGTCCCATGCTGAACTGTAACCCCCAGATCTGGTTTGCCGCAAAAATGCTAAGGATATGATTCTAGATGTTCAAGCTCATGTAACAGATAAGTGACTTCTTTTGGGGGGGGGGGTTCTTTCCCTTTTTGAGTACTTTTAGTCCCTTTTGAAGTAGTTTAGTGTAGTTGTAGTGGATCTTTTTCTGTTACCTCTCCTACCTCCCCCCCCACCCTTTTTTCCCCATTGGGTCCCTTTGCCCCGTAGTTGGTTACTAAAAAAAAAAAGTGGCTTCCCAGAGTGTTTTAGTTCTATATCCCAACCCTTTTTCGGTTCAGTTGGGTTGTGTGTGTGTGTGGCGCTTTCTCTCCGTGTTTGTGTGTTTGACAAGCCTTATGGCTTTAAGAGATGCTCTTCGCACGGTCGGAAGATGCCTCATTTTGATTAGCACAGGGATTGTGTGTTTTGCTTACGAGAGTCTCACCTGAAGGGTGAATGCAACATTTGTGCCACACTGAAACCCAGGGCTCTCATGGAGCACAGAAACAAATCACTTTTAAAAGGGTTAGCTCAGAGAGGTCCAATGACTTTGGACTCTCCTAAGGCTTCTCAGAACCCTAAGAAGAGGCCTCCCCCTTACTCCAAGGGGTCTCCTTCTGTCTCAAAAAAGTCTAGGCTCTCTTTGATCACAGATCCCTGGATCAGAGTCCAGCCTGTGGCTTTGGATCTGGGCTCTTCCACTCAGAGCCTTGGATCAGTTTCTCAGATCCGAGGCCTTTGAATCTGACTCGGTGCAAGCCTTCTCCAGATCTGACCTGTTTGTTGGATCTGTCCAGTGTATCAGTGAAGGCGTCCAGTATTATCAGAGCTTCGGATCCAACTATACTGTCAGATCTGATGGTCATCGACAGTTCACCTTCCAGATCAAAGACATTGGATCCAATGTGTAAGAGTCTGTCCACCTCCTGGGATTGTAGGGCATTGGCAGGATCTCTTCTGTCTTCCTGGTCCTCCAGAAGTTTGTTACCCACAGATATAGATCGGGTGAGTTTCCTCAAGGCCCAGATTGATTTGGGCTTGTTGCCGCCCCAAGCTCAGATGCCTAGGGGCCATTCTCCATTCACAGGACTTTTCTCTTCTCTTCCAACCCAACTGATTTTGGAACATCAGGATCCAAGCATCTCTCGTGTGAGACTAAAGGTGTCCAGTATTCCTCCTTTGACACCATAAGGGTCCTTAGCAGGCTCTGTTCTTCTGCCCTCTCCGCATGCTGCACATTGGCCCCGCGAGGTCAGTGTTGGGCCCAGAATTTTCAGACTACTGCCTTCCCTTGGGGGTGTTGGCGCTGGATAGCTTGGGTGCCAATATCATCTGGGGGCTTCGGTTCTGTATCGGGGGTCCTTTCTTCCTTCACAGGCAGCTGTGGTTGCAGGAGAGGGGAGCCATCCATCGGCCTTCAGGGTGGTAGAGAGGATCACCTCTCCTTTGTATCTAGGAGCTCCCCAGCCCCTCTCAGATTTGGGTGGGGAGGCCTCGTCATTCTTCCAGGTTCAGCCCTCCCACAAGCGCCTTCAGACACACGCACTGCCCCACTTCGAGTTCTCTCTCTTCCAAGTCCTCCCCAGAGTCCACCGTGGAGGAACCCCCTCAGAAGTGAACATGTAAGAGAAGGCACCAAGACTCTCCTAGAGAGTCCCTCACCAAGGGCAGGATTTTAAGGAGGGAGATGGGTCCCCAGGCTTCCGTCTGAGGAAGTGCCCTTTGGGGACATCCTCGAAATTCTCAAGCAAAGAGGCTGTTGGTCTTCCCCCTCCCCCTCTTTGGAGGAATCTGTTTCTGAAGGCTTTTGGGATGGGCCCATCTTCTATTTGGGTAGCCCCCGCCGATGAGCTTGTGGATCTCATTACCGGCAGGGCTTGGAAGGAGCCAGACACAGTGAAACTGGTACACAAAAAGGAGGACAAATTCCTCAGTACCCCCCCCCAAAGATGAGGCTTTTTGAAGTAAGGGCATCCCCTTTGATGCATCATGGTGGCCACCACTACTAAGAAGGGGCTATTGGAGCAGAGCTCCTTGGTCCATCCCCCCTAATAGAGTCTCTGGCCTGCTTTGGAAAGCACATGTTTGCCTCTGCTACATTTGGGCTGAGATCAACCAAGTACTTGGCACATTTTACCTGGCTTCAGAGGGATTTGATGTTGCTACTCGTCACTTCCCTTGCAGAGTTAGTGCCTCTGGAGAGTCTTAAGCTGCTCTCTCCTAAGTTGCCCACTCTCAATTCCCTGGCTAATTCATTGATGCGGTATCTCCAACATGACGGTGGCCACCTCTCACGTGTCTGGCACAGGTATTGCCATTAGACGGCATGCCTGGCTTCACCTTTGTGGGTTTGCAGAACCCTTCAAGTCATATTTTACTAACATTCACTTTGATGGTTCAACATTATCTTCCTTCAAGGAAGCCTTGACCCACAATGAGCAGGAAGGTGAGACTCTGTCCGTGCTGCGATTCAAGTTTTCTACTCCCCAACTATCTTTTTGTAAGACTCTGGGAGGTAGTAAGAAACTTTGGTTCCACAGGACTCTCTCCTCTTTACTGGATGCTCCCCAAGAATCCTCTTCTGCAAGACAGGGTAGGGGATTCAATGGTAGACGCTGCCCCAGAGGCAGAGGGGGGTCCACAGAATCAGGGCTCCCGGAAACCCTTCTCGGAGAAGCCTTTTCAGCCCTTTTGAAGCTCTGCCCAACTGTAATGCCCTGGAGGCAGTCGTGGGACAATTCTCCCTTCATCCACTGGCCTGGACAAATATGTCCTCAGATCAGTGCATGTTAGGATTATTTCCTTGGGTTGCTTCATTCCCTTTTTTTTCAGCGCCCGTCCCTGGTTTCAAAATCTCTCCCGGAAGTTTCACCCTGCCAAAGGGAGTTGGCCCTTCTTGAGGTTCAAGACCTACTTCTAAAAAGAGCCATCCAAGAGGTCCCAACAGGACAACTAGGGTCCAGAATGTACTTGCTTCTTTTTGGTGCCAGAAAAGACCGGGGACCTGGGTCCAAGTTTGGACCCGATTTTAACTGAATCGGTCACTCCAGAAGTCCAAATTCCAGATGGTCACTGTTTAGTCCATTCTGCCTCTCTTGCACAAGGATAGTTGGATATGCTCAGTGGATCTCAAGGACATTTACTATCCTAGCAAGATGGACAGGCACCCCAGGAGGCACCTGCACTTTCGGCTAAGGGCCAGTCACTACCAGTTCAGAGCCTTGCCCTTTGGACTCAACGCAGCCCCCCCAGGTGTTTAGCAAATATATGGCAGCTCATCTCTGGCTGTAAGGCTTCCAGGTCTTTCCATACCTGAATGATTGGCTCCTCACAGCTCTGGCATCACTGTCATCCTGTCCAAATCCAATCTTTCTCAGTGCCAAAAACTAGAGTTTATCGGGGTTCAGCTGAACAAGGTGTTGGAGACTGCAGCACTTCCCCTATGCAGAATCCAGATTGTAGAGGATCAGGTCTCTCGCTTGCTGGTTCTGGAGTGCCCAGTAGCCCATCTAATTCAAGCACTAGGTTCAATGGTGGCTACCATCAAGTTATTGCCATTCATCAGGTATCGCATGTGGGTTCTGCAGGGGACCATGGCAGTTCAGTGGTCTGCTCAGGTTCATTTCATGTCCATGTCCGTCAGGATGACTTGTGCAGAAATCACTTTGCTTGGTGGCTTCGGTCTCAGGATCTTTGTCTTTCCCACCCAAGGCCACAGTGATCATGGACATCTTTCTGGTGGGGTGGGGCATTTTCAGGGCAGGATGGTTCAAGGCACCCGGTCCCCGACAGACCAAATTTCACATAAACATCCTGGAGATGAGAGCAGTCCTAACACTGCAAGACTTTCAGGAGTGCCTCCCTCTCGAGACTATAGCAATTCAATTGGAAAACATGGCAGTTGTCTGGGGAGAACACTGTCTTATCCCCTGTGCAGAGAGGCCATGAGAGTGTAAGAATGGGTGATGTATTCCAGGCACTTTCTTCATGCAACTCACATTCCTGGCAGTTCCACCATGCTGGCCATCAAACTCAGCAGGTCTATCTCAAGTCCCGAAATAAAATAGCCAGCAGAAATGGAGTACTAAATGATTTTTAATAAAGACGAAGATAGAGGGTGTTTCGGCTACAATAGCCTTCTTCAGTGGAGATAAAATACAATGACGTACATAGGTTTATATATAACAGCATAAAGGCAGTACATCGGTCAATTTAAAGTTGGTCGTTAAGACCAGGTGGGAATAAAGCCCCTAATTTGATAATCCATTTGCGTTCCTTGAAATTCAGTAAATTATGCCAACCCAACTTATCCCTATAATTTGCCTACAATACAATCAATAACCATAAAATGGAAAGAGGCAGAATTATGTTTAACAACATGTTTGTTTATTCCTGATGTCACTAAGATGTTCCCCAATTCTAATGCGGAAAGGCCTGGACATCTGTCCAACATAGAATGAGGAGCATTTACAGGTGGTAAGTAAATGACCCACTCTGTATTACAATTGGCCCAAAAATTAATGTTAAAAATGTCAGAAGTATTAAGACTACTAAATTCCCTTGTATGTTGAACTCTATTGCAATAAGAGCAGTGGCCACATGGTATACAACCCAACACTGGGCCACCTCTCAATGTGTGTTGAACAGAAACAGAGGAGTTGAAACCCACCCTCTAATAGTGGCTAAACAGAGAACCCAATGTCTGACCTCTCCTAAAGGAAAAGGAACATCTATCCCTCAGGAAAGGGTGTAATTTCTCTTCTGCCATCAAAATGTTCCAGTGTTTATTAATGATGTTACGTCCATATGTAGTAACCAGATGAACTGGATCATTAGAAAGATCCTTAAGTTTATCTTTATAACGTAACAAATCAACGCTGTTCTGATTTGAAGCCCAGTGGCAAGCAGAGCTCACAGTATCTGGGGCGTAACCTTTCTCCCGAAACCTGCATATTAAATCATCTCTTGCAGTCTCAAAAGTTTGCTGGCTTGAACAAATCCTTTTGGCTCTTAAGAATTGTGACTTGGGGATATTCTGGATGATGGGTTGTGGGTGGAAGCTGGTAGCATGTAAAAGTGAAGGAAATTTCCTGTACATCCATGTAGAAAGAGTGTCATCAGGATTCCTGCCAACCTCAACATCAAGGAAAATCATCCTAGATTTGTGGTAGTTTACTTTAAACTCAATTCCCCACACATTATCATTGAGGTAGCTAATAAATTCCTGAAGATAAATTTCATCCGACTTCCACACCATCCAACAATCATCCAGATAATGCCTCCAAATGGTTTGAGTCATAAATCATAACCTCCTCAATGTAGGTCATAAAAAGGTCCGCATAAATGGGTGCAAAAGAAGCACCCATTGCTGTACACTTAACCTGTCAAAAGCATTGGTCCTGGAAATAGAATACATTACTGGTATTCGGCCAGGCATACCAAAAAGTATTAAATCCTGGTTGGTACAAACCAGATCTCCCCAACCAATAGTCCAAAGCTTGCAAATCTGCCCAATATGGGATATTAGTATATAGAGAGGTTACATCCAAGGTACATAGCAGCCAATGAGGCTTCAATTGAGTGTCACAAATGATGTCCAGAAACTGAGTGGTGTCCTGAATTCTAGCTCTTATTAGAGGTAATAAAGGTTTTAGAAAGTGTGTCCGATATTCAGACAAGGGTTCAGTAATTGAGCCACGTCCTGATACAATCTGTCTCCCAGGGGGGCATCTAACATCCTTATGTATTTTAGGTAAAAGATAAAAATGTTGTTTACATGGAGATGAGACCGTCAATTGATTTCTATCTGACTCTGTTATGATGCCCTCTTCCTGGGCCTGTATCAGGAATGAGTCTATTTTGGTTTGGAAGTGATTAGTTGGGTCCAGTGGCATAGCCATATAATATTTTTTATCCCCCAATTGTCTCATAGCTTTCTTATTGTATTCGGCCTTATCCTGAATCACTACCGCCCCACCCTTGTCTGCTTGTACTATCACAATTTGTTTGTTGTTCTTGAGCTCAACACATTTTAACTCTTCTTTAGAAAGATTATTATAAGATACCTGAAAATCCTTAAGATTACAGTGTAAATCCTTCAGGACATTAGCTTGAAAAATGGATACCAAATGTGACATCGGTGGAACAAAAGATGATTTTTTAAATCCAAACCCTGGAACAGTTGGAACAGTGTAATTTGCAAAAAAATAGTTTAAAATTAAGAAGACAAAAATTAACTACATCTTGTGCTAAGGTATATTCCGGAACAAAATTAAGCCCTTTGTTAAGCACTTTAATTTATAAATGATTGAGATGTACGGATGAAATATTATGAACATTTGTGCTATTGGTGTTCTATCATCAGTTTTAACAAACCTTCCAAACCCTCCATGGGTTTGACATTTTTATGTTTCCTCCCCCCTCGTCTGTATCTGAACCCAAAGGGTGTGACAGACTCCTCCTTTTGGGATCAGGTGAGGCATCTGTGTAGTTTCCCTCCCCTTAAGTATTGGAGGACGTATCATCCCCTAATGTATAGCTCAATGATTCGGAGCTACATTTCAAAATGGATTTTGGTCTTTTCCTCTTGGGGGCCAAAGGTTTATTATTAGGAAGCCTAAAAGTAACATTCATAGGAATATCAAATGGTTTGCCTCTTTCATAATCACCAATGTCCCTTTGAAACTTCTTCAATTTTTTGTCTTTTAGAACTTGTTCTAACTTTAGTAATTCAGTGGTTAACTGATTCACCCGGGAAGTAAACAAGCCACTAGATTCAAATTTGTTGGCCACCAAACAAATAGTTTCTACCTCCTGAGTACCTAGTTTGACCGCCCGTTCATAAAAATTGGCTAAAAACTCAAGGATGCTGATTGTTGGATCTGATTCCATTCCTCTGTTAATTGTTCATCAATATTATGTACCAAAGGTTGTACTTTGACCCTTAAGCCACGTGGTGTGTTTTTTTTTTTTTTTATATTGATAATCCTTGAACAGGCGTAAATGCCAAACATTGGTCCGAAGACCTTTCATACATTTGCCCAAATTATTCCCACCTGGTCTTAATGACCAACTTTAATTGACCATTGTGTACTGCCTTTATGCTGTTGTATATAAACCTATGTATGCGATTGTTTTATCTCCACTGAAGAAGGCTATTGCAGCCGAAACCAGTTTGGATGTTCTAGTTAGTAGGGCATATCACCCTCTGTCTTCATCTTTATTAAAAGTTTAGTACTCCACCATTTCTGCTGGCTATTTTATTTCAGCATTGCCGATTTTTTTTTTTTTCAGCCGAGCAGTTGCCGTACATGCACCACATTGCTTCCTGGTCTATCTCAAGTCCCCATAAGTAGTCCCTGAATCCTTCAGTGGCATGTCAGATATTTGCCCATTTGTATCAACCATGCTGAGATCTCTCTGCCTCCCCAGTTAAGCACAAATGCAGCAACTATTTTGCCCTGATCTCCCCCAACAGGGGAGTGTCCCAGGGATGCTCTGGTTCATGATTGGCCATTGGGACTTCTCTCTGCTTACTCTCTCTTCCTCTAATTCCCAAGGTCTTGCAGAAAGCTTGCCACTTGAAGACTTTTGTCATCCTCATTGCCCCCTTTTGGCCTAGTCAGGTGTGGTTCTCCCTTCAGTCTCATCTGAAATTTGAATCCCATTCGTTCCCACCCTGGGAGCTTTCCCTTCCTAACCTCCAGACTCTTCATCTTAATTTTTGGTTCCTCCAGTTCCAGTGATCCTTAGTAAATGGAAAAGATTTTTTTGTTTGGGCAAGTGAACGTAATTTGGATCTCTTTTTGGACCCTATTTCTGATATTTTGCTGTCCTTGGATTCTTCCTTTCAGGGATGTGCTAGTTTCTCCACGATTAAACTCCAGTTAGTGTCCATCTGTAACTTCTATTTGAACGAGGGCCCTATATTTTTTTTTCTGAACTATGCAAAGCCTTTCTCAAGGGAGTCTTTCTTCTTAGATCTTCTATCAAAGAGCCTTCCCCCACCATGAGATTTAACTCTGGTGATGCTGTCTCTTTACACAAAAGCCTTTTGAACTGGCTGCATCTTGTGATCTTAAGTTTCTGTCTTGGAAGACAGCATTCTTAGTGGCCATTATTACTGCCAAGAGAGCGTGCGTTGCAGGCTGTCAGCATTAAGCCCCCTTTTACGGTCTTGAACATGGATACGGGTATCCCTCAGGACAAATCCTTCATACATTCCGAAGGTGGCTTCAGAAGTTAACCTCAACCAATCTATCCGGCTATCTGTTTTCTTCTCTAATTATTCTAATAAAGGGGAATATGTTTTATATTGCTTAGATATCCATAGGCAACTATGTTTTTATCTTAAAAGGACGGAATTTCAGAAGTCGGACCAGCATTTTGTGGCCTTTACTCAGGCCTGAAAAGGTCTGGCAGTTTCTAAGGTAACTATTTCCAGATGGATTGCTAGCTGTATTTCCCACTTTTATGATAGCAGGCATATGGAGCTATCCAGACCAGTTAAAGCCCACTCTACTAGGTCTGTGGCGCCTTCTTGGCTAAACTTTCCTTGGATGAGATTTGTGCTGCTACTTCTAATCCCCACATTTTATTTTGCACTATAAGTTGAACTTGCTGCCTAGGAACAGGGCTTCCTTTGGTTCCTCTGTGCTCCAGCATATCCTTCCCTGAGGCCACCCAGGGTTCATAATAGCTGGAGACTCTGATGCTATCTGTGTCATTTATCATGGATGGGTCAGATAGTTATGTATTTACCATAACCTGGAATCTGTGCTATCCAGTGTCATTCATCACATTCCCGTCCTCCTTCCCCCCCTTTCTTCTGGGCATCTGGTGGAGCTGGAATGATTTTCTTTGGGGATACTTTAGTCTCTAGGGCAGATGGTGCTGCCTTTCTTGTTCAGCAAACCCTGTCCAAGGGTTACAGGTCAGCAGGAGATTGTGGGAAGGGGAGGAGCTTGAGCTTAGTCTGTCCATCAGTTGCCGGCTTGGATCAGAGACCCATCCGTGATGAATGACAATGGATAGCACAGATTCCAAGTTATGGTAAGTATGTGACTTTTTTTGTTTTCTTTCTTGCTGTACCACAGCATGAACTTACAGAAGTCTGAAGGGTCCTTGGGTGCACAGCATTTATGGGTAAAAGAAGGGGACCAGTAGTATTTTAGGAAAGCTTTTGAATACCAAACTGTTAGTCTTGTTGATCTCCGTTCTGAAGTTGATGAAAATGGAACTGCCAAGCCAGGTCTATTATGGTAAATAGTACTTTCATTTCCAGTGACTATTCAGATTTGTAGTGGTCATATACTGCATGACTGTGGTAATCTGAGACAGGACAATAATGAACTGGCTAGGAACAGTGAAATATTAATTCTTTTTTTTTTTTTTTTTTTTTTGTGAGGTTAATGCTATTGGTGTAGTTTTGCTGCAGATTATAGAATACTTGATCACAGGTCCATCCAGCCTGACACCTGTGTGGGGAGCTACTGCACTTGATCATTTTTATTTACGCATACAAGGGGGCAACCTATTCCTTACGTTTGGTGCCACATGTAGGGAATGTTTTACGCAATAGGTGCTTGGTCACTGTTTGTGAAGCAAAATTAGTGTCCCAAAGGTACAAATTAAAAACGCAGAAATGCTGCGTTTTTAAAGTCGATAACACTTGCTAAGAATTGGACAGGAAAAGAGGTAACATCCGGTAATATGGCTTTGAGAAAAGTGGCAGTCATTTGAAGACTTCTGTTAGATGAGGAGGCAAGTGAAAAAGTGCTTGAATGCAGAAATGGACCAGGGGACTTCTAGAATCAAAAAACGGCCCTCTGAATATTTAGCTTTGCTCTTGTTTTTTGCCAGCTTAGTTATGAGCTGCTCTCTGGCTACAATTACTGTATGTTGCTTGATTTGTACTTGAGGTCTATGCTTCTCTTTTACTGATTTTCTGTCTCAGATTCTTTAGAATTGGACAGTCTAGTTGAGTAACTATCATGTTGTATAACAGGCCTGTGAGGATGACTGACATGACATTTCAGACTAATTTCCTGTCTGCATACCCCTTTTTTCTCTTCAGTCTGCACAATCCTACCCAAAGGCACCCATTCCTGCTTCCCGTTGACCTCTTCTGTTCTCCATATGAGTTGAGAGCCAGGCATATTGGTTCCTCAAGCAAGGTAAGAGACCTATGGCCCATTTTGCTAACTACCTGAGGTAAGAGCCTTTTTCAGCTCTTCTATTCCATGGAGGTAAGAGTTTGGGGATGGGGGTGTTAGAAGTTACTCCCCATCCCCTTCCCCACCACCAGTTTCATTTACTGCTACTCTGGCATGATTTTTTTCTGGAGAATAGTGAGTTTTATTCCTCTATGCTGTAAAGCAGACATTCCTTTTAGAATTTGTTTCATGATCAGTGTTTAAAACATGGCTCAGAGAAGGAACCACTAGTTGTGATCCCTCTTGCTTGTTACTGTTTTACTAGCTGCTATTTCTTTTTTCATTCTTTATAAATGTGTTGATGGGTAAGCTGGCTGTGTGACTGGGTAGGTTTCTAGGTACAATGATCTTGTAGTGCCATCTCAAAGAATACTGTTTCACATCCCAAGTTCTAGTATCTGTTATCCTTGTTTAAGTTTGATCCCAAAGGCTCACTGTATGCAAGACTAAACAAAGCATTCATCCTAAGAGTGTTAGCTTAATTTTAGATTTTGTAATTTTAAGACATAAATGTTCCTAATGTTGAACTGGGTTGGTAGGGAGTGCTAATGAAGATCCAGAGGGACAGTTTTTGGGAAAGGTTTGCTGCTTTGTAATGTCAGTCCTTTATTTCTGACTGAAGATGCAGACATGGGCAGTAGCACATTCTGTAAGTCCTAAAGAACCTGACTGCTTGTCAGGGTACTGGCCTTTCTTTACATGGACTGTGCTACCTTATGCTGTTTTTTTTCTTGTAATTACACAGGGTTTTGCAAAGCTTGCAGTTCTTGCTGTTTGTGTTGTGACTCTTGTCCATTATCCAGTCCACTGAATTCAGTTTAGCAGTTTGGAAAGGGTAGATAAAAGAATTTTTGCATCATTTGTGTTTTTGTGCAAGTGCCATTAGCATAGGAAAGTTAAGTGAGAGATGTTTATGCAGTTTTAAAAATGTTTGCGTCCTATTTTCCCTGACTGCTTATAACCTTTTTGTGCCCCCCCCCCCGAGCTGAGGCCTCACAAGATCATGATGGCTGTTTGGACAGCAGGGCTGAGCAGACATTACTGCAATCTTCAGAGTCTGAGTGTATTCGCTTTTCAGCTGATAATCAGTGGTTACATCCAGTGTATGCATGGGGTGTGTAAGCTTGCTTGCAGGGTTATCTCTCTGTCAGAGGTTCTAGTGTTTCAGAAAATTATTCAGCACTTCAAAAAAAAAAAAAAAAAAAAGCCATGATGGGGTTTTTTTGTTTTCCACGTGTTGATTAGGTCTGTAATTTTGGTATAGTTTTTCCATTCTGTACCTTGCAGCAGAAGACTTGCATTTGTATACTGAATCCTACAGTTTAGTGTCCCAGGTTATCCTACATGTATCATCATCACATTAATGTGATATCTACCTTGTGCATAGGTTTGCTTTGTTCAGCTAGGAGATGCTCGTGTGTGCCACCTGAATGGCTAGACGCACACTGAGGCTGCTAAATACAGGACTCTACTGCCTTTCATATGTCAGGTTATCTTGGGGGCATTGCTTACTTTAGTTGTGTTTAGTTTTGCTTTCCCTGGAAGGAGACTATTTTACTGAGTAATTGGCAGCAGTTATACAATGGTTGTCTATTATCGAGAGCTATTGCACAGTAGCTGGTTCTTCATGTTTGTACATAATCTGTTTTATATTCTTTGTGTACTATAATTTCTCATCATTTCACGCACTGAACTGGGGCAAAATTTGTGCTAAATGAGCATTTGTCTCGAGCATGCTCTAACTGCCGTATGTGTCCTGTTTTAATATACCTGTTTTGCAACACTTGCAGGAGTCCAAGCTTATTTGAGCAGGTAGTTAATATTTTTCCAGTTGTGTTAAAGTGCACTGAGGTATTGTATTAGACATGTAGCTATTACTAGGTAATTGTACCTTTTCTCTCTTGGGTGTTAGAAATCTCCAGGCTTGGGTTTCTTGTAAGATCCCCTTGAGCTATACAACTGTAGTCGTAATAATTACACATCTTAAATTGTTGTTGTAGAAAGACATGCACTGATGAAACTGTAACAGAAGTTCTGTCATGTGCTCTTTCCTAGTCTGTGCCATAAATGACTGGGCACTCAGTAGTAAAAGTTTTTCTGTAGTTCTATTCCAGTACATATCTCAAGTTTGGATTTGGTGTTGGGTAAAGAGAAAGGGGCAGGGGAACTTGTACTGCTGGTGTAAGTTTTTCGGTTTCTGTTGTCTCATTTGATACTGTTTTTTGAGTAAGCAGACCTGCAGTAGCTAAGTGAAATGGTTTGCCAAAGATGGATATGTAGAGAACTGTCAGACACAGGTTTTATGCCAAATTCATATTAATCTGGAGAAGGAGTGTTTTGGAAGACATCCTGCAGCCCTTGTTTTCACTTAACATGTAGTCTGTTGGTCCGTCAGTGTTACTCCCTAGGCAGATATTGCAACCATTTTACATCTTAAGTCTGTATATAGTGGGCCTGAGTTATTGATTGGGTGACTGGGGGGGGATTACCAGCATGTCTGTTAGTGCAGAAATTCTGTGATCCATGGTGCTGAGAGAAGCATCCAGTTACTAAAGCTGCAGTATTCAAAAATGTTGACAAAATCATCCACTTAAGTCTACTTCCCAATCACCTTTTCCTAGAGTTAATGTGGTCCTGTTTCCTTTTCTGGTAATTAATTCCTGGAGCCAAAAAAAAAAAAAAACACTGCCTGACTGGTTTCATTAAAATACTGCTGCCTGCTTTGGGGAGAGGGTGTAGATGAAATGTGCAAGTTTAAAAAGTTGTGGCTACAAATTTGAGGATGCTGCATTAAAAACAGGATCATCCATCTGAAAATCTGGACATCTAATTAGCATAAGAGTTGTGTGTTTGGTATTAATGTTTTTTTTTTGTTTCCTGTAGGAATGTGGGATAGTACTCCAAATATGTTTAAAAAGCAGAGTGACAAAACGATGCTAAATACAAGCAGATCATCAAAGAGAATGGTTTAAAATCTGTAGCTAGAATTTTGCAAACAGTTCATTAATATCACACACTGTTTTTTTTCTCTCAAGAAAAAGGGATATGCAAGCTGTCTTTTTTTTTTAAATTATTGTTCCCACTAGTATGTTGGTCATGTAGTGTGGTTTTCTGAACTCCCTTCATAGCAAGTGATTTTAAAGCTGTCTAGTACACAAGATTGTATGAAGGGATGAATAAAGTCTGAAAAACGGGACATACCTCAAATAGGGGCATCTGTACAGGGTAAATCAGGCCTGAACGTAGGAATGTTCCTTCAAAATGGGAAGAGTTGAGTTGTCTGCTCCTGTATGTTTAGTTACAGTGGATATAGAAAGTATACACACACCTGTTATGTTTTTGTGATATAAAACAAAATGAGACCACAATAAATCATTTCAAAACTTTTCCCACCTTTAATGTGACGTATACCTGTACAATTTAATTGAAAAATCTGTTAGGAGAAAAAAAAATAAATGTAAAATAAGCTGGTTGCGTAAGTGTGCATACCCTTAAACTAATACTTTGTTGAAGCACCTTTTGATTTAATTACGGCTGATGTGTACTCAAGCAGACTGAATTCCATCAATTAAAGATATTCTGATTAACCCCAAATAAAGTTCAGCTATCCTAGTAGGATTTTCCTGACATTTACTCATTTGCCTGCTATAGCAAAAGCTGTGGTTCGCAAAGAGCGTCAAAGCATCAGAGGGGATCTCATTGTTGAAAGGTATCAGTCAAGAGAAGGGTACAAAAAATTTCCACAGCATTGCATATTCCATGGAACACAGTGAAGACACTCATCAAAAAGCGGAGAAAATATGGGACAACAGTGACTTTGCAAAGAAATGGACTTTCCTCCAAAATTGAAAAGACTAGACGAAAACTGGTCAGGGAGGCTGCCAAGATAGCTACAGCAACACTGAAGGAGCTACAAGAATTTCTGGCAAGTACTGGTTTGAGTACTACATGCGACAACAATCTCCCGTATTCTCCATATGCCTGGACTGTAGGGTAGTATTGCAAGATGGAAGCCTTTTCTTACACAGAAAAACATCCAGGCCCAGCTAAAATTTGCAAAACAATATATCAAGTCTCCCAAAAGGATGTGGGAAAATGTGTTATGGTCTGAGACCAGTTGGCCACAATTCCAAAAGGTACGTTTGGCGTAAAAACAACACTTCCCATCACCAAAAGAACACCATCCCCACGGTGAAGCATGGTGGTGGCAGTATCATGCTTTTGGGTGCTTTTCTTCAGCTGGAACTGGGGCTTTAGTCAAGGAGAATGGAATTATGACCACTTCCAAATACCAGTCACTTTTGTTCCAAAACCTTCAGGGGTCTGCTAGAGAGCTGAAGATGAAGACTAATTTCACCTTTCAACACGACTATGACCCCAGGCATACATTCAAATCAACAAAAGGTTGGCTTCACCAGAAGAAAATTAAAGTTTTGGAATGGCCCAGCCGGAGCCCAGACCTAAATCCAATTGAAGATCTGTGGGGAAAACCTGAAGAGGGCTGTGCGCAAGAGATGACCCCGCAATCTGACAGATTTGGAGTGCTTTTGCAAGGAAGAGTGGGCAAATATTGCCAAGCCAAAATGTGCCATGCTAATGAGACTCCTACCCAAGAAGAATGAATGCTGTAATTAAATCAAAAGGTGCTTCAGCAAAGTATTAGATTAATGGTGTGCACACTTGCGCAACCAGCTTATTGTACTTTTTTTAGGTTTTATATTTTTTCCCCTAACAGATCTGTTTTTCAATTGAATTGTACAGGTTATAGGTCACATTAAAGGTGGGAAAAGTTTTGAAATGATTTATTGTGGTCTCTTTTTTTTTTATATCACAAAATCCTGGCATTTTAACAGGGGCGTCTACACTTTTTTTTACACTAGGCTACAAGATGCAGTGGATATATCAGAAACTGGTAGGTGTGTGCGTGAAGGGAGAGGGAGCATGGTAGAGGTGTGGGTGAAGGGGAAAATGAATGTGTAAAAGTGGAACTCAACCTGTTGGTGTGAAGTACATCTACATAGTTGCTTTTCACCAGGTGATTTTTAAGTGCAGCTTAGGTATGCTTTATATTGCTCAAGAATCTATTGCGTGAAATGCTCTTCCATGCTTTAGAGATGCTGATTGTGATGATAAGGTGTGCTGTAAATATTAATGGTTTCTATGTCTTATTTATAGTAATTGAAACTTCTCTATCATTGTGTGTGTGTGTGTGTGTGTGTGTGTGTGTGTGTGTGTGTGTGTGTGTGTGTGTATGTGTATATATATATATATATATATATATATATATGTATATATATATATATATATATATATATATATATGTGTGTGTGTATGTATGTATATATATATATATATATGTATGTATATATATATATATATATATATATATATATATATGTATATATATATATATATATATATATATAGACTGCTTTTTATGTATACACGTTTTAACAATACTGCCTTATAGTCATCGGTAAATCCGTTAAATAGCAGAATTGGAGGAATTAAAACCTACACTGGAAGACTCTCTCATGATCCGCATGTTTGATTAGAAAGTGGTCTGTGTAAACTTTCAAGTTTTTACCAGATGATAAATGTTACTAGCTTTAAGCTGTATGGATTATATCTTGCCCAGGATACAATGGCTGACCAATCTGTTTCTGGATGCCCACCACACATGACCCATTCAGCTTCAGCATGAGTTCCAGAGGAAGAAAAAAGCAGCCTGGACATCAAAAGTAATTTTTTTTTATTTCCGTGAGCTCTCATTCTGCATTCCAGTCTCCAGTGTTGGCAGACTGGAACCCTTTGCTCAAGATTTTAATTTTCAGTTTTTTGACTGAAATGCTACTAGATATCGCTAAGGAGACTGGCATTTGTGTTTACTTTTTTTTTTTTTTTAACCAGAAATGTCTTGCACAGGATATTTTAGCTGGGGCTAGTTATCTCTATTTTGGACACTTTTTTTGTGGTAAAAATTTCCAGCTTCTGTACTTTGTGATGTCCTTCCATATCACTGTTGCAGTATTCTTTACCTAGGAGATAATCTGCCAAGGATAGCCCAATATCCGGCTGGTATACCAAAGTCTTTAGTACTTATCAGCATCGTATATCGCAAGTATGCTACCCACGCAAGGCTGAGGGCATAAAGGTGGTGTACGGATGCACACACTCAGAACTTTTTGCTGCCAGTCTGAATGCCATCATTTGAATGTCTATCTGCATGAATTTTTGCTGAATTTTTGCTGAGCTGGTTACCAAACCACATTTCAATTGTGTCCCGTTGAGGTTTCTTAACTTCAGTTAGTGCTACTGAGTTCATGTCATCCAGAAAGAGAAAATGTTAGTGTGAGAGGTAGATTTCCTATAGAGACAGTCCTGACCAGTGCCTTCTGTTTGGATATTTCCCACAACCATAAGCAGTGTTCTGTCAACCTTTTGTCCATAGAAATCTATGTAGTCATCTGTCCTGCTTATCTGTTTACCTTGAAAACCAGCTTAAGTTGTTGGCTCAAGGTGCTTTGACAGAGTCTTCCCATCATGAGGGTCAGCCAAGAAAAAGGCCAAGAAACTTGGGTCTGATGCAGCTGCTGTCCAGCCTCCCCTGGAAGTCTCTCAAGTATAGTGAAAGCCGAGGGCATCATCTAGTGGCTACCTCTGATTCCTGAGCCGCGACCCTGTTGGAAGCTGGCATGAGTCCAACTTCTTGCATTTTCTCAGAGGCTTTACAAACGTCTGCTCCAGACATTGCGGGGGAACCTTTGGTGATTATAAGCGAGGGACTGATGGGGATTCCACAGATATTAGGGAGGAGATGCCTACTGGACTTGAGTGTCGCCAAGGGTCTGACCCTCCAAGAGTGTTGTCTGTGGGCATCCCACAGAAAAAACAGAAAACCAAGCATATTTCCCCTATAGTTAAGGATCCCAATATGAATGGCAGGATCTGATTTGGGGGTTATTTAATTCTTTAATGAATAACGCATCCTCAAGAGGTGTATGTGCCTGCCCCTCATTGGTATTCCACTCCTCTTAAAAGATTCAGGGAACAAGACTTCTCCAATGAGGATCTGGATTCTGGGGAAGTCCCTGGCTTGCTCTTCTAAAATCCCTTCCTCCTTGGACTATGGTTCAGAGGAAGAGGATTTTATTAGTCCAGATTTTCCTTTGGAGGAACTCTTCTTTGGGGGAATACTGTTGCCCGCATGATGGAAATTAAGTGGGATTGCTCTCAACTTTGATTCCAAAATGGTATTATGAACTTCTCCAGATGGTCTCTTAAGTCATTGGCTACACACTCTGTTCTTGATTCCCTCCTGGATACCTTTTCAGCAGCTTCTATGGCCCCTGATTCTCACCCCCCTACTCCCAAGAAACCTGATAGATTTTACAAGGTAAAACGCAACCAAAAAGCCACCTGCATCCCAAACAAACTTTTTATTCCAACTTGGAATAAAAAGTTTGTTTGGGATGTCACTGGCCTTTTTGGTTGTATTTTAGTTTTTGTTTCTGTTTTTAGATTTTACAAGGTGTCTGAGTATAAACTTTATAAATGCCCTTCTGCTGATCCTTCTGTAGTGTTTGTCTCTTCTGACAAGTCCTCCAAGTTGTTAACCTCTACTGAGTTGCTTCCTTCAGATAGGGCCATGGAGAGGCTTGATGAAAAAAAGGTTTATACTGCTGCCACTTTATCCTTTCAAGCCATCAATTACCAGACTCTTATGTTTTGACCATCCTTTCTCATGTTTCCAAAGTGGTTTCTGACCTTCCTGATTGATATTTGCTCGCCAGTCTATCATATGCAGCTACAATGCAGATGTCTCGAGGGCTGCTGACTTTGCTTCTGTTTGAGGCATTACTCCTAGCTTCGACTTCTGGCTTTGGTCTGACATTAAGGCCAAACTATTGGATGCTCCTTTGGATAATAATCTTTTTGGTGGTGCTTCTGAATGTTGTCTCCATGGTAAGGGTAAAGCTTTGCAGGAATTGAAACCTGTTTGTTTATTTTTTTCCTATTCTTAAGATTCAAAGGAATTGCCCTTCCAAATTGTCTTTTGTTCATGGGCCGTCTCGCCCCCACCCATGGAGGGAAAAGGGTTCTAGATGTGTGCCTTTTGATAAGTCGTCTTAAACCACTGCTTCCCAGAAAGCCACTCTTCAGGATAAGCAGGGTTCCATTTCAGTTTCCATTTTCTTTCCCTCCGCCATGTTTCCTTATCCCTCCATCTTTCCCTAGCTCTTCCAAATTGGTTAAAGATCACAACAGACTCTTGCATTCTGTCCATTATCCACCAGGGATATTTCACGGTTTGGAAATCCCTTCCTTCCTTCCTTTTTGGGCATCCCTCATCCTCCTTAGGAACAGCTTCCTCTCTTCCCAGAGGTGATGTCCAGGGCACCATTCAAGCTTTTTTGTCCCCTGCCCAGGTAGGGAGGGGTTTTTATTCCAGAATGTTTTTGGCTCCCAGAAAGGAGGGCATTTGGCGACCAGTTCTGGACTTTTCCCAGCTCAACGCCTTTCTCAAGTTCCTTCTTTTTGAATGTTCTCTTCAGACTTTCCCCCTCTACCCCAGGCTTTTCTGGTCTCTCTGGTCCTCAAAGATGTCTACTTTCAGGAAGTTTTTACAGTTATCTGTTTCTTCCTTGCATTTTCAGTTTTATTCTTTGCCCTTTAGACTCTCTACTGCCACGCGGATATTTGCCAAATGCCTCTCTTCTGTCATTGCCTTTTACAGGATAAGAGAACTTAAGATAATTCCCAATCTGGGCGATCTGCTCTTAGGTTCTTCCCCTCATGCTCTGCCTCAGGATCTCCAGTTACTATTTCCCTGTTGCTGTCTGAGTTCATTGTAAATGTCTAGAAATCAGCTCTGACCCCTTCTCAGGATCATGTTTTCCTTGGTTGCGGGCTTCAGACCATCCCCATGCTGGCATCTCTTCCTGTTCCCAAGGCCCCATCTCTTACTGCCTTTTTCCAGTCGCAGCCAGGGAATTTCGCTGAGTCCTCTGGTTTATGGCTTCTACTATTACCATGCTCCTCCTAGCCAGGCTGTACATGAGAAAGCTTCAGTGGTTTAAACATTGCCACCCTCTGGACTTCTTGATGCACCTTCCTTCCCTCCTCGTCTCAAGCCGAAGCTCCATTGATCGACTCCTCAACTTTCTGTCAATCTGGGGCTTCCTTTCCAAGCTCTAGCCCCTACTCATGAGATCTGCAGATGCCTCGGACAGAGTATGGGGGCCTGCTTTGGCGCTCTCAAGGTTTAGGGTCTCTGGCCTCTGCATCAGAGGTCAGGCCACATCAATATAAAGGAGGTGAGGGCTCTGCTTCTAGCACTTGAGGCTTTTCATTCCATGTTTCATCCTGGCCTTTCAATTTTCAGATGATGCCACAGTGATGTGGTATGTCAACAAACGAGGGGGGTACAAGACCCTATCTTCTTGACAGACTAGTCCTTCAGGCCTGGGATCTAGCTGTCTAGTATTGAGCGACTCTTCAGGCAGTCTATATTCCCGTAGCAGCACAATGTGGTAGCAAACTCTGAGCAGGTCCAGCACACAAGATAACGAATGGATGCTTCAGAGATGTGTTCCTGGGCATTGTCCATTGGTGGGCTATTCCTCCAGGTAGGTATTCCCTCTGAATAGACAGATTCCTACACTCTTTTTTTTCAAGAGTCCTAAGTCCTCTAGCTTGGAAAATGGATGCCCTGTCTCTTCCATGGAATGGGATTTTTCTGTATGCCTTCCCTTCCCTTTCTTTGCTACCATAATTCTTGCGCAAGATCAGGCAAAACTCTTCCAGAATCTTGCTAGTGTCTCCCTTTTGGCTACGAAAGCATTGGTTCCCCCTTCTTTCTCACATGGCCAGTGGCAGTCACCACAAGTTACCTTACTGGGTTGATCACGCACAAGGTAAGGGGACTATTGGCCATCTTCACTTGTCTACTCTTCAGCTGATGCTGTGGGTGATGGGGTTTTGATCCCCTTTAGGCACCACTTTTCTGAGGATGTGCTTTGGGTGCTGCAGGAGCCCAGGAAACCATGTGTGTCCAAATGGAAGCGATTTTCTGTCTGGTGCCTCACGCCATCAGAATCACCATCTGTGGAGGTTTCTCTGGATCTCTTATTTTTGTGATCTGTTCCATGCTGGGTTGGCATAATTTTCAGTTAAAGCTCACCTGTCTGCAATTTCTGCTTGTATACCCTTGACTCCTATGGCCTCTAGGTTTCGGGTCAAGCAATTTTTTTAAAGGTGTCCTTCATATCCTGCCTCCCAGAAAGCCTATTCTGCCTTCCTGGGACCTCAGTTTTTTTGTTGAAAATTTGACTCTGGCTCCTTTTTGAGTTTGCTGCTTCAGCTTCCTTTTTAACATTGTAGTTTGAAAGACTGTTGGCTCTCGGTTCATCTTAGAGGGTGTTTGAACTTCAGGCTGTCATGGCTGTTCCTCCTTTTTTTAGTTTTCCACAGAGACAGGATGTCTTTCTACTAACCCTTTTATACCCAATGTGGTCAGGGAGTTCCTAACCAGTTTATTTTTCTACCCTCTTTTTCCCTTCTGTGCAGTCTGCCATTGCGAAGGTTCTTCACACCTTGGATTTGCATAGACAGCTGAAATTATTTGAATGAAACTAGTTATTCACAAATCGAAGCAGCTTTTTGTTTCCTTTTTATCACAGGTCTTTGGGTTTAGCTGCAATTAAGCAAACCGTATTTTCCTGAAATTCTAAGGCCATTTATTGTTGTTCTTTTAATGACAAATATCTTTCTTCATCAGTAAAGACACATTCTAGTTACTACTTTGTCCTGTGCTCATACTTTCACAAGCATTACATGTTGGATGTTATTTCCAGGGCCAAGGTGGACTGCCAGAGCTATCCTGCATAGGTTTCTGAAGGGCTGTTCTGTGCCTTTCTCCTCCCAGGCTTTTTCTTGAGTTTTTGTTCTCTGCGTTTGGTAAAGAATACTGCAGCATTGATGTGAAAGGACACAGTACAGTTGTGTAAAGTTCTACTGTAACAGTAGATGTCCTTCCCTTCACTGTTGCAGTATTCACTTCCTCCCTCCTGCCCCCTCTGCTCTAGTTGTGTTCTTTCCTGGCTGAGGGGCTCTTTGCCTTTTTCTCATTTTTGGATGCACATTTCTCCTTGTCCTTGCGGAAGACGTTCTGTTCCTCCTGTGGCTTTCCCAATTCTGAGTGTGACGGTATGTCATCTTTATGCCCTATGCTTTGTATGGGAACATGTGTGATGTACAATTCATATAAGTATGAAAGGCTTTGGTATACTGGCCAGATGTTGGGCTAGCCTTGGCAGGGGATCCCTTTGGTAAAGAATACTGCAACAGTGAAGAGAAGGACATTTCTGCTATGGTATGATTTTACACAACTATACTTTTAGTTAAGGGACTTGGGCGTTTGTAAGGGAAAGTATGCTTAGTGCTTATGTACACTTAGTGAAAACTTGCCTTCCATCCTTTCAGCTACAATTTAACTGGTAAATGGCACTTCTTGGTATTTGGAGACAAAAGTGCAACTTTTGTGCGTTTGTTTTTGTGGTTATTAGGACTGTTGATGGGGGGGTGATAAGTTTTTGTAGTGCTTGTGAATACTAGCTTTCCAGCCAACTCCTTCCAGCTGTGTTTACTGGTGACCAGGCTTCTATGTATCAGCAAGAATGCAGATTCACTTACCAGTCCTATGGCTTCTTTTCCTGCTGCACCTAAGAGTAAAGCTACTAAGGAGCCCTTGCTACTCCATGGATTCACTCAGTGCCTCAGCTGCTAATGGGTGTTTTCTGCAGTGGCCATAACTTATTCCTCAAAACACTCGCTGGTTTCCCAGGACCCACGGGTGTAGTCCATACCACCACCATAAACTGGTGGTTAGCCATGTCCCCTCTGTGGCTGTTCGTGTCCATTCTGGGCATGGGGAGAACCACTTTCTTTGTTAATGGTAGTTTCTCCTTTAGGTTATTCCTGGGGTGGCCGAGGTAAGTGGCCTTTTTCCCTGGTTGAAGTGCCATTTTTGTATTGGTCTCCATCTAGGGATGTCTCTAAGGAAAAAAAAATCAGTTCTTCTGAAGGTAGTGTTTCTGTTACAGATTAGTTACTTGCCTTGTCTGAGGGACTATTGCAGGATTTGAATCCTATGGAACAGAGAATTTTAATTTAAATCTATGGTTCCACTATTCCTGAGGATACTTTTATCCGAGGATTGTGATAATTTTCTTCACATGTCCCTGACTTTTCTGAGGAGAGCAGTTCCACAGTTTCTCCTGTAGAGGAATTTTCTTTTGAGATTGTGTCCAGAATTAATAATTTCAGTGGGAACAAGTAGATGTTCCTTCTTTAAAGAGAAAGTATGATATGTTGCAAGTGGATATGCTTTACTCTACTCATTCCTCTTATTATGCCAGTCTTCAAATATGGTTTTCACATAGCCTGATGGTCTATCTTCAATGCCTAAAATGACAGACTTTATAAAGCTCCTCATGTAACATGTTTATTTAGTTTGCCCCAGCAGTTTTCTTCACCAGCTGCTAACAAGTTTTTGGTAAATGTCAGTCTTCCTCCTGATAAGGATGTTAAAGAATTTGAAAGATTTGGGAAGAGAATCTTTCCTTTAGCCTTCATAATTTTGAACTACCAGACTCGTATGTTAAAGTACAGCCTGTCTTGTGTTGCGTTTGAGGAACTCTTCTGCTACTTTTCCTTCAGAAGGTAGGCCATTTTTGAATTATATTATTGCTACTCTTTCTCCGGTGTGTAAACATTCTTTAAAGATTGTATGATTTTGGGACTGTGTCCAGGGCTATAGCTATCGCTACTATGATGAGATGTTTTGTCTGCATATGTAATCGGAAGTTTTCTGAAGATGTTAAATTTGAGATTTTAAATTCTCCTTTGAATAAGGAAGTTTTGTTTGCTCTTTCTGCTACTTGGGTATTCATTTTGATTGAAGGGCCATATTTATTCAGGGGGGGTTAGTAAGACTTTTCTTTCAGCATTCTTTTCATAAATGTACTAAAACCTCTGGTTCCTTAAAAAAAAAAAAAAATTCCCAACAAGCTTCTTGCAAGCAGGTGTAAAGTATCAACTGTTCCTTTCAGAATAGGGCAGGTATACATTTCAGAATGATTCCAGTATCCCCCTCACCACCACCACATCACTTCTGTTAAAGAAAATGGTCCTCAAGCTTCCCTTTGGCAGCAGATTTTTTCTGTCAAGTAAGTTGAAAGTAGCCCAGAAGTGTGACAGATGCCAGCGTGAAAGCCTCCCTTTTCAGGTTTTCTCTTCCTCCAAACCAGACACCACTGTTTCTACTGTGTTGTTTTTTAAGTTGTATACTTTTCCTGGAGGATCATACAACCAGTGCCCCCAAATAGGATTGGAAAAGGTTTATTTTTTTTTGCCTGTGTGATGCTGCTTGGTGACCAGTTCTAGAACTGTCTTTGACACTTTCCCAAACCAGTTGAGATGTCCAAGAGGTTGACTTTACAAAGTCTCTTATTCCTCCTCTAGGTTTTTGGGAGCTTTAGCCTTGAAAGATGTTTATCAGATTCCCATTGCTACAGGGTTCAGCCTTTTCTTTAGATTTTGATGTCTGGGTCACATTTAGTTTTTCTGTACTACCCTTTGGGTTGTCTGCAGCTTCAAGAGTGTTTACAGAATGTGTAGCTCCATTGACAGTTCATTGAATACTGCAGGGCATTCACGTATTTCCTTTTTTAAACCACTTGCTTATCTTTGCAGTCTTTTTTTGCCAGGTGTCTGAGACACCTTATATTGTTACAAATCATCTCAGCTTTTTTCAGATCCGTGGTCAAAAATCCCACCCAATTTCTTCCGACTGGATAGTCTTTCTAGGATGCCTTTTACACTATTCCTTTAAAAGGCTTCCTAACCCAGAAGAAAGTGAACTTCAGGAAAACTTCCATATTTGTCCCAAACTTCAACCAGAAAATGTCTGCCTTCTTGATTCCTCTCTCCAGGTATACAGAAGAGAAAGTTTTTGAGAACTATGTGGCCCCAACATTCTCACCCTCTGGAATTTCAAATTCCAGTCTTTGGTTTTGTGACTAGATAACTATGGGGAGAATAGATTCCCATGATTACGGGTCTCCCTTTCTCTCTTCCAGTCATTGTTCAGTTTTTTTATAACACTCTTCAAATTTTGCTTGGGGTACTGTATCTGTGGGAGCAAAATAGGCTAAAGCCCATAAATGTAAAAGATGTTGGTTGTGATTATTGTTTATAGAATCTTCATTATAGGTGGTCCCAGGGATGTCTGTAGGTGATTACAGCCAATGCCAGAGTTTTGGTACATAAACAGGGGACCAGATCATATCCACTGTGTTAGCTCCCCGTGGTGACTTGGGGAAGTCCCTCTGAAGCATTGTTTAACCCATCAGACTTCCTATATTCTCCAGAGCAAAATGAAGATGCCAGCAAGCTGAGCATAAGTACAGTCTGTCCGAAATGGAAATTAAGTTTTGGGGGAGGGGTCTTCCAGGATTTGATCCAGTTGTGGGGATCACCTCAAACAGATATGTTTACCATCTTTCAAATACGGCAACAGATTTTGCAGCGTGCAGGACTCCTTGCAGGCAAGCCTCAGGAAAATGGACGTTTATTCATTCCCTTGGGCAGGAATATTACTTTATGCATTTCCACTGATTTCCAAGATTCTGAAAATTTGGAAGGACTCTTCAAAAAATCATTGCGATGACTCCCTTCTGGCCCAGGCAACGGTTGTCTCTTAAGAAATTGGCCAAGGGCTATTGCTACGAACTTTGAACAACAAGTAACTGCTTAGTTGATTCAGTTTTGATGCCCATTGAGCACTTTATTCCTGAAAAAACATGCAGCAAGTATTAAGAGGCCAGAAAAAACATGAAGCAAGTATTAAGAGGCAAGAAACTTGCTACATTGAAGTCTTGTGTTTAATAAGTGGAAGTGATTTTCTACTTGATACCACACTAATAACCAGGACCTAATGTGGGATTATACCATTGGTACTTAAATATTTTTCAAGCTACTCACTTCTGGACTTATTCCTTTCTCAGGATTTATCTTTGGCCATTTCAGTACGTCTGCTCATGGGTCTTTCCTGTCTTTAGTGAAGTAGTTAAAGGATTTTGCATGCTAGATTATGTAGGAAACTGGTGGCAATTGATTAGGGTCTTAACTTTTGATTTTGGAAAGGTTAACCTCCTCTCCCTTCCAGCTTATCAGGCTGATTTATAGTTCTTGACATAGAAGACCATTTATTGCTCTTATCTGCAAGAAGAGTGAATAGCAAGCTCGTATGGTAAAGAAACCTTATTTGATATTCCATAAAGGACATTGAGAGGATTACTTTAAGAAGAAATCCTTCCTTTATGCCAAAAGTTGTTTACATTGTGTCAAGCCCATCTTTCTCCATTTTCTGTCCAGTACCTAAAAATGTGGCAAATGATTCTTCATATAGACATGCACAGGCAACTCTAGTATTATCTTGAAAGAATCAAGTTCTTCAGGAATGCTGATCAGCTGTTTATCTCCTTTGATGGGACAAAGAAACCTGTGTCAAAATCAGATTTGGTTGTTCCTTGCTATTTCTAGAGTGTTATCTTAGATGGCATACTTGAAAGTGGTTGATTCTAGAAGCAGCTACTTAGTCCTTTGAACAGATTTTTGCTAGTCATTTCAAACTGGATTTCTTCATGTTTAGAACAGGCTTTGCTTGGACCATACTGTAGGGACTCCTAGGTCCCAATCCTTTCCTCCCTCCCAGGTTGAATAAATTCTGGCAGTCTACCCATATAGCTTAGGCTACTGCAGCAGTGATGCTGCTTGAACACAGCACAGTTGTACAAGTCCTATTTGGCATACGAGTAGATGTTCAAAGTCATCACTGCTGCAGTAGCTGCTTCCTCTCTCCATGCCCACTTTTTCTGTATATAGTTAATTGTTCCTGATTTTTTTTTTTCAGGACAGTAGGCTCCCTCTCTTTTTGTGGGGGAGGGGGGATAAGAATTCCTGAGCATTTTTGGCACCCAGGCTAGTCTTTCCTCCCTTTGGCACCCATGCCTCAGCAGCCTTGACCCATGTATAGAGGGGAGTCATACATTTGTAGACTGGTTGACTGTAATATTCCGGCCAGGATATAACCCATACAACTTTAGGCTACTGTAGCAGAGATTACTTTGAACATGTATTGTTGTGACAAGTGCAATTTACACAACTCTACGTGTGAACTACATGGAATAAAACTGAGTTGCATGACTTGCCTATTTTATTCTCATTTGTGGCCTGTCTTTATTCTTCTTGGGGTTTGGCAGAGCATATGCCAGGAAGCAGCAGGCATAAGGCAGACTTTGTGTGGTTGGCAGTTAAAGTCCTTGAATCCATTTCACCGTTCACAGATTGTCTAGATCTGAAACTGTGACTACTAGGGTATAGTCTCTCGAGACACACCACATGGATGGTGTAGACTAAAGTATAACGAAACACATAGTCCCAAAACACACCAAGTGCAGCTTGGCCTCAGGATCATGCAGGAAATGTGCACTTCATTCTGAGTATGGCTTTGTACCATCCAAAATGAAGCATCTGCTTCATATTGTACACCTCGTTGAGCAGACTGCTTGGCCTCACTTCCCATACCCATTTGTCATTTCTCTGTTTGGGTTTCAGTTCATTGCAATGCTTATTTGCATTCAGTACCTGCACTTTGAATAATCTCTACTCAAATACATGTATGTTAATTTGCAGGCAGAGCTTGTAATCTCAAACAATAGCCTTCTGTCCTAGCTCAAAGTAATAAACTTGCCTCCCTTGCAGATTATCTGGCTGAAGAGCATCAAATATTCCATCCTATATCGAGCCAAATCATAAATGGTAGTATGTAGCAGAATCTGGCCAGTTAGAAATGGGTGTCAGCAGCTTTGCTCCATTTAGCAATAAGTAAATAGAGGATCAGATTTTTAATTGGATACTTTAAGAATGACTGAGTTAAGCAGTACAGTTAACAGCTGACAGAGAAATAAAAACTTGCACAGATAAAACAAACTTTAAACAGATTAGGAAAAACCTTTAGCTAAACCTTTTTCTAGCAATCTCAATGACTGAGCCCTAAGCAGCACTGGTTGAATTTCCAGAATATATGCGGTGGTGGTGCTGCGGTAGTGTTGTCACCTCACAGTTAGACGTTGCCCGTTCGATTCTCTGAGAGTCTTCTGTGTGGCGACATGCATGAATGGGCGTTCCTTCGCTGAAGGTTGTGCGTTAGGCCCGGCAAGCCAGTACGTAAAAATCTACTGCCAATCATTAGCGGACCGGAGTTCTGCTGTGGCGACCCCTAACCGGGAAAAGCCGAAAGACACAAACAAATTGTAGGAAGAAATATAAGTGCAGGTAGAAACGGACAGTAATGTACATTGTAAACTCCAGAGTAGCAATCTTCATTATTTGTTCATTGTTTGCCCTATGCCTTTGCCCATGAACCACTGATGGAGCAAAATTTCATATTTACTTGCTAATGAGTTTTCGTTCTGTTGTGGTTAGCTATCTACTTCCTCATAGAATTTGCTTATTGCTCTTTTCTTAGATGAGGAAGCTGAAAACCTGTAGTCAAACATTTCATAATCACAGGGCAGGACTATTGGCTTTTCACATGCTTGCTTATACATTTCACATATGTATAATTGCTGTTATTTCCCAGCAGATTGCAGTTACAAAGCCTTTCCTGAAAGGTAAAAATTTTGTCTTTTCATGCACCTGAAAAACAAACTGCAGGCTCATGCTTTTGGCTTACCAACTACAAACTTTTAAGGAACAAATCTTTCGGATCTGTTTAACTCAAAATGTGGCAGGATTATTTTCAAGCATCACTGAACAAGTCCTGGAATGTCAGTCCATCTCAGGGCACTTGTGCATGCATGCACAGACTGCACATAGACCTGGGGGCATACTTCTCACCCTCTTATGCAAGAAAAAGTAATGGGGGGGGACAGAGGCCCAAAAATAGGGACACGTTTTAAATATTGCTCACATAAACTTAAAAAGTTGCTAGAGTAGCACATTTTTATGTTGGCATGCATTTTCTGAATGATATTAAGTTAGTGAGATCAATCCTTAGTAATTTGCCAGAAATCCACAAATTTTATGAGGAACAGACTAAAAATGAGACAAATCTGGAAATTCTGTGAAAATCTGTACAGTTGAGGTATGCCTGGGGGTGGTTAAGAGACATTTTCATCTATTGATATATCTGGAAATCTGAGCTACTGAAAGACTAATGCAGAACTATGGAGAACATGCAGAGACTGCACAGAAGGCAGACCAAGAAGGCAGACCAGCCAGAAGTTGAACCAATACCATATTTAATAACATTTCACACACACAATCCATTTTTGTAAAAAGATTTGTCAGCCTTTTCACTAATATTTTTTGTTATCTTGTTCTACACAGAATCTCAGGTTGCAGCCTGGATTTGTGGTATACATTTTTCTATTTGAATGCTGTCAGTTTGAAAACCATTGCATTGTAATGGAAAATAAATGCAACTCTAACATTTTCTTGCAATGGGACTGCTGTTGCTTCAGTGCTGATTGGTTATCAGCAATATCCCCGTAGTAACAGGCCAACTGAGGAAAGCTCACTCCACTGTGATTTTGATTAACATAACATGTAAACAACATAATTAGTTTACTTGATTTTTACTTGCTGTTTATTGGAAGATGTTTCAAGCTTCTCTTAACTGTTAAAGGAATGTTAGAACCGTAGATAACATTGTATAAATGGATGTTTGTGCACTTTTAATAAGCTATGTTTGCTTAGGATAACCTTTCTTACGACTGGCTTGACTTTCCTAATGAGGTTCATTTAGGTAGCCATCAGACCCATGCGCTGATGTATTTGAGTAAATGTTTGTGATATGAGTTTAAAGATCATTACAAACACACACACACACACACACACACACACACACACACACACACACACACACATGCGTGCAAGCTTGCATATACATTGGAAGTCAACTGCGGATCTTAGCAGGTGGAGGCTCGGAATATTGAAATGCTTTAGCTTAGCTGGTTCAAACACCTGGCTAATTATTTTTTTTGCTCATTCCACTCCATCTTTTAAATGAACCTCTGCATGGAACATTTTCCAGCTTTTCGTTTTTCTCTCCTTGGTGTTTTTGAGTCTTTCATATTGCTTTTCACGCAGATGCAGTGATGCATTGCACCACTTTTTAAGTAAAATAAGAATGTTTTTGAATAGCTCTGAGCTGTGTTTGAGCAATTATCACTGGTGCATCACTGCTGAACTGTAGTGATAGGTACACAGTTCACTAAATGTCATGTTGGTATGTGATTTTGTGACTGCATTAATATGCTGAACTTTGTCCTAGCATTACTGTGAAAAAGTATCTAATGTAGCATGTAGGCTAAGGTAGTCTTGCCAGACAAACCTGTTATAAGATTAGGTTGTTTTTGTTTGGATGACGAGTGATAGACTAGTTAGGTGTGGCTTAATATTTTATGTTTATTTCATTGAGACATCTACATTCAACATATATGTTGGAAGCTAATGTATTAGTTATGCAGGTTGTAGGCCAGGCATAGCTTGGTTGCAACAGTTTAAAAAATGTTAACAGACTGCATTTGAAATGCAGGTAATGAAAGTGCAGTCTGGGGAAATGGCAGAACTTTACAGGGGGACTAAACCCTGATAACTTGGGTTGAGGAATTATCCATAATAGAAAATGCTATGTTGGTCCACTACTAGAAAACACACACACACACTGGAACACAGTGGTGGCTTAATACCTTGGATTGAAGCAGCATATGTTTTTAAATTTATTTAAGCTTCTTGTTAAGCCAAAATCTTAAGTAATTTTAAAACCTATGTTCCAATAAGAAGCATCACCTCTGCAGTCTAGTGTCTTTGCAACATCTCTAGACTCTTAAACCACCCATCAGTAGCCCCTCTTCCTCCATTGTTGCCCACATCTCTAACTGGCTGGGCCATTCTCTTTTTTAGCATAAATGATTAAGCACCTATATTGATGAAAGCTGACTTAAGTGCTACTTAAACTTTACTCCCTAGACATGGGGGTTAACATAGCACTATTAAACATGGTAAAGTATAGTCAGCTGCTGTGAGTGAAATCCCATTCCACAAGACACTTTTTCCTGTACTGTTCTTCAGACACGTTAATAATCAGCTGCTGCTTCTCTGCAGTCATTACTAGAAGTCTTCATCAAGGTAGTCATCAGGTTTTCTCCCTTTAGCTCCTCATTTCCATTGCAGCAGTCTAGATTAGTGATCTCCCATAGGGCTGTGACCACTGGTGCAATCTCAAAGGAAGCACTCAGATCTGCTCAGAAATGGTGGTCAAGAACACCATATAAATGCCATAGATATATCCAACCTGCTGGCAGGTTCAGTGAAAACTTCACCCATCTGTTGCCCCAATCAGTAAGTCAGGACATCCCCAGCACATGCCCCCTTCCCCTTATCTCTAGGGTACAAGTCATCACTGCCCTCTCGAAGGTCAAAAATACAGCCTCCATGGGACCCGATTTAACATCCCAGGCTTCATCCTACATGAATAAGGCAGAAACATGCAGCACCATTTGGCACCCTATTCAACCAAAACCTGAGTACTGTCTTTGTCCCAGCTGAGTGGAGGACCGCCATTGTCATCCCTTGGAACAAACGTGGAACTTCACCGATCCAGGAAATTATAGACCCATCATCCTAACTAGCGTGATCTGCAAGGCCATGAAACAAATTATCGTAAACCTCATGAATAAGGACAAGGACAATGGCAAACTCCAAACACTCTATCACACACATTTTGGTTTTGTCAAGGGGAGGTCATGCCTGTGAAATTTGGTTGCTGACTTTTGAGACAGTCACCAAAGCCATGGATGAGGGGAAGACTGTGTACACTACCTTCCTTGACCTGGTCAAAGCCCTTTGATAGTATTCCTCACTCAGTTATAATAGATAAACTGTCTCAACTAGGCATCAATCCATTTTGTTACCAGAGGGGTAGCAAACTGGCTCACTGATAGCGCCCACCTAGTCAAAATAGGGGAAGGATCCTCAAGCAGTAGACCTGTAATGATCGGTGTTGGGTCCTCTGTTTGCGATATACTTTTCTGAGGTGCATGCCAAAACCAGTGGGCTATGGCTGGCCAAATTTGCAGTTGACTGCAAGCTGGGCGCCGTGATCAATTTCCCTAGTGATGTGGACATCCCCCAAGAGGGTCTCACCCAAACAAGTGATTGGTGCCAGAAACATGGCCTCAAATTGAGTCGCAAAAAATGCATCTTCTTTACTTTTGGGGTAAGTGACATCTCCACAAATTATCACATTAATAACGAGGTCCTAAGCATGCAATCAGTCGTAGGGGACTTGGGCACCCAGGTTGACAGCAGACAGACTTTCGACCACCATATTGTCTCCATTGTATGGAAAGCTTTTTACATGGCCCCCCTCAGTAAGGGTATCTCATCCAGGGACAAGGAGGTCATAGCATCCCTGTATTCTTCCCTTTATAAGCCGCATTATTGTGTACAATGCTCCTTTTGGCATGTTCTTCACAAAGAACATGCAGCAGCTGGAGAGACCACAAGTTCCTCACCAGGAGAGTCCAGGGCCTCAAACATCTACCCTACACAAATAGGCTAAAAGCCCTGTTTCTCTACTCAGTCTCCTACAGACTCCTCAGAGGTGACTTTTGTCTGGCATATAAAGCAATCTCAGACCCCCTTCTTGATGGAACTGCTGCAGATCTGCAGTCAAGCTCCACTTGAGTAACCCATCCGCATGACCTCAACCTGATCTGTGACATCAGGACATGGTGGGACAGATTCATGACTCCCTCTTCTGTGGAATAGATGCTCCCTCTTCTGTGGAATAGATGCTCCCTCCACGTCAAGCAGAGTACCTCATTAACCCTTTTAAGCACAACCTGGATAACTGGATGGGGAACAGAAAATACACCCCTGGGATTCCACCTGTGTTCCTGTTGGACAGGGGCATCGGGTGCTGACTTGTCTGAACATGGACTAAATTCTTGGCTAGGCTTGTAAGGGTGTCAGGGTCAATAGCGTAGTAACTTCCTGTGATGCATGCGCACTTCTGCATTATGCCATACGTGTGTGTATGGCAGAGCAGCCATGGGAAATCTTAAAATCTGTACAGCTCTGATTGTTTGCTGTCTATGAAAGGATTGCAAACATAGTATCAAGTCTACCTGCAAGCACTTGTGCAATGCACATAAACTGAAAAGAAATCTGGACAGTGAAGAAAACACTGAGTTGTGCTTGACACTGTCCAGCATTGAATCTCCTAATTTGACCCATAGCCAGTAGGGACCAGGTCTGCTTGAATGTAAGTAGAATATATTCAAGAGAGAAGTGACAAGAGCATGCTGTATCGCACGTCTCTAAACAGGAATTAACAAATTTACACATCAGCTTACTGGTGTATCCCAGTGTTCAATTAATTTTAGAATTTCTGTCAAAACACAATTCCTAATGCCAACCCACTTATCTCTTGTAAGCAGCTTTTTGGAGAGTTACATTGGTAATGATCCCGTACTAGCCAGAAAGAGACACCTGTAAAATGTTGCATCTAATGAATGTTAGTCTTCATTGAGAAACCTTACTCAAGCTAGTTAATTGCTACTACTGTTTCTCTTTATTTGGTGCATTTCATTAAGGGTCAGCCTATAATATTTGTCCTAAAGTTGTGACTGGGTCTGCTTTGAAGCAATCCTCTGTAGGGAATATACTAACATGAGGGGAGTGTCTCTTGCACTGTCGGCGGCAGGCAATGGAGAGGACCATCCCCTGTTCCACTTACTGGGAGCCCACAGGCAGCTGTAATCTTCACTCCTGTCTAATCCTGTTTTTATCCTCTGGAAATTGGGCTTAAGTTAAATTCTTTTGCTCCTTTGCTGTCAAACTACACATCCTTCATTTGCCAGAAGTATGGGAAGGGTTGCTAGGTGTACCTAAAGCTCATTCTGCAAGAGCTGCCTGTGCTACTGCAGTCTGTATCTGCAGCACATGCTTGCACAAGGCTGTGCAACTGTAGTTCTGTCCTCAAGGTATACCTTGTTAAAAACTATTAACTGGGCATTGCCCCAGGTATGTCTTTGAGACCTGGTGATAGTGTGTTCCTGTATATTAATCCGAATGCATTCTGTCTGAAAGGTTGATGAAAAAATGGCTTCTGTTTAAGCAGATATAAAAGATGTGCAAGTGTCACAACACTGGGTCTACTTGGTGGTTTTAGTCTTAATAGACACCCCCCCCCCCCTCCATTCACCTGTTTGAGTGGTGAAGGTCTGGTTGTTGAACGTGTAACTTGTGTCCTGGAGGACAGATTTGCAGGACATCTTAGGAAGTGAGAGGTGCAAAGATAGCTGGGAAAGATCTTTAGCCACTGAGCAGTGTGTGCAAAGCAAGTGAAGTCCTACAAATTAACACACTGATTCTCCAAGAAAACTTAATGCAGTAAAGTAAGTACATCAGTTTGTAGCAGGTCTAATCAGCACCAGTTATACAAAGCCTTTACATTTGGTAAAGGATACGGGGGATTTCATGGGCAGTAAAAGCTTTGGTTTAGCCTACTGCTTCATTTAAACTGTATATTAAAGCCTTCTGTGAAGAAACTACTCAGCAAATGCATGTCAGTTTTTAGGAGGCACCACTGATAGCCTCACAGCCCTCCACTTAGTCATACATCTGTTCGCTTATTGAAATCTGTTGCTTAAATGAATCATTGTGCTTTCAATCTGCTGTTACCAAATGCAAACTGCTTGATCCAATCTCCAGTTTACTAGCTGACGTTCATGGAAAGGGCCTGACTTGGTTCCTCAGACTGTTCATCCCTGTTGCTACATCATGTTGTAATGTGTCTAGTCAATATTTTTCTGATAACTATTTGTGTTTGGTATATTTAATTCTAGGTTGTGCTGACTGCATTATGCTTTCATGTGATACATAATCCATTTGAATTGCCTTAACTTTATTAAAATTATGATACCTGGGTTATGCTTAGTAAGGTGTAAAATTTACTATGGTATAATACTGTTAAAGTTTATCAGATTTGTTCAAAATCACTAATATAAGTGGTAAACTTGGTACATTTTTGTGGTTGAATGGACAAACAAATTAAATAATTTTTTGGAACATTTTTAATTGACAAAATTAACAATACATGCGTACCTGAATTTAGGTCAACTGGCACTCGGTGAAATTGTTCTACTGCCATCCTTCCCCAAACACGTGCTTCACCTGCTCATACTGATCTACCTATACTATTCAGATTACTTATTTCTTCCTTTTTCTCAGTCTGTCGTATTCATTTTTTCACCTGCATTTCTTCATTCAACATATTTTAAGTAGAGAAGACTACTATATGAGCTGGCCTCTGAGGGCTACAGGATAGCATAGATCTTTCTAGGTGATTTTTCTGTGGTGCATTTTAGGTTTTTCAAGCTTTACATCCAATAATAGCCCGAGCAAAACTCATGGTTAAGGGAAGAAATTCACTCTGACTTTCAACTTTATTTTTACCTGAATCCTTGTCACATACCCTAACTGACCAAACTTCCTCTGTTACAACGGGAGTGGAAATTATTGTAATTGATTCAAGGGCCTAGGGGCCACAAGGCAGAAGTGAAAAAACAATTATAACATACTTGCTGTCAGACATAAACAGAATAGTTTTTCATGTCCCCAAAAGATAGCTCACATGTGAATGCATTTGATAAGGAAAAAAGTGTCAGTAATGTTTCCAACTTTTAGACGGTACACTGCTGCTGAACAAGCTTAGTGACCCCCCTGTGTGACCCTCTGAAGTTTGTGAGGAAAGTTAGCCATTTTTGACAACACTGGCCACAGCCCAACCCAAGATAGTGGGTTCTGAGGTTTTGGATGAAAATTAAATTAAAGAAATGATGTTCTCAGCTCCCCACAAAAGGTACAGTGCCCTGCTATGTACATATCTGAGCAGGGCTAATTTTAGACTAGGTGGGATTCAAGCCAGAGGCCATAAGTCCATTCCAAAATCCACAGCCTTTGTCTTTGGAAACCCCCCCCCCCCCCCAAAAGCTCTGGGTATTCTTTGAATATTTTCACTTTGAGACGTAACTGTAAGCTAAGTAAATGACAAGAGGATCACTTACTTTAATCCAGGCAAACCAACATGCATTTATAGGCGCTTCTATGTGCGATTCAGTTGTTGGATTGTGGTGAGAGTAAAACTATTTTGCAGTTGGAATGCTTTTCATCTTTGTTTCAGACTTGCTACACACTAAGATATTCCAAGCTGCTTCACATAAACCACACCAGTCCTGCAAAGCCAGACTAAGTGAATAGCAGGCAGCTAATAATTTTCCTCTGCAGACTGCCCTAACTGTTATACCTACTCAGCGCATACCAAGTTAAGGAGACAAGCTTTTTTTTCTCACAAATGTGTAGTAGTCCTGCAAAGCCAGATTTTAATGACCGTTTAAAATTGAGGAAATGACAAGAATGTCAAGTGACATTTATCCAGTCAACCTCATAGCTCTCAACATCTTACACCCAGAATTGGGAACACTTTTTAAAACTATTAATGCAAGGAATTGTAAAAATAAGAGCTTGTGATTTATGCATGTTTTGAAACAAAAGTGTATAGCATAATATGTCATTATTTATTAAATGTAGTCCACCTTTTCTCCAAAAATTCAGGAACAGTTGAGAGTTATACCCAATTCCCAACCAGCAGTTATACACGTAAGGTCTGAAATTTCCTTACTAGCCCAGTCCACAAAGATAAATTGCCACACATTATAGTATTCAAAGTTACTCCACAAAAATCAAAAGTCCATACATTTTGCTATAAAATATCACCAACAAAACACTATGTATATACAATATATGTATGTATAGGTTACCTCACTGCTTTTGGCTTGAACTATTCTTCTCGACTATCCAGAATTCATTAAACAATGTCCCTCCTGACTACCTGAATATCCAGCATCTAAGCAATAAAGCCACACTTTAAAAAATTCTACGTTGTGCGTGTTTTTTTTATAGAAACAAGGTTTTCTAATAATTTAATTATAAAAATGCATCAAATTGATGCTAGCCCTCCACTTGGCATGGATGGCTTTGCACCTATTTAAATGTTGAGGCTTGCATGGCTACATCACCGTGCAAGTCGGCGTGACATGCTTCATTGACTAATGGTGAAGTCAGTTGAAGCACTTCCCTCTTGGGGCTTTTGTTGCTCTAAAAGATAAATTTGGAAGAACATCCTTCCCAAAACAGTGCCCTAGGCAGTCGCCTACTTAGCCTGTGCATAAGACACGCTGAATATGTGACTAAATTTTAGTTTTTCTGCATTGCAGTTTTATTTAAGGCATTTCTTGCCATCATAAGAATGCATAGCAATTGTGAGGTGATAAACACTCTCTAGAAGCATTCTGAAAATTGTTTTTAGTGTGTTCCTTTGCTTTAGATGTGCATTGTAGCACTTCATGTTGGCACTTTACAGTTTAAGAGCTGTGGTGAGTTCTTCATATCTATTGTATGTGATCAGTTTCTTAATAAAAATCTTAATAAATGTTTTTTTATTAAAGTGATTTGGTCATAATCATAGGTGCATTGCAGCATCTAGTGAGTTAAGTGCAGCGATGCATTTGTATTGCTGTAATTTAGTATTTGGGCTATTTTGTAATGAAAAGCTTAAACTTTTTTATTAAACTACAGCCCATATAAATCTAGTGATGTTATGTGATCCTATCTCGCCTACATTCTGTACTGATGGGTTAGACTCGGCACGCTATACTATAGAGCGAAGCCTCTAATTGGCTGAGCTATCTTACATCCCAGGATGCACCACCACTACTTCCCCAGATCTCGTTTGCCGCTTGACAGCAATAGACGTGGTCACGACTTGGCTGGGCTAAGTACTCTTTATTGACTAATTTCTGTTAGAATTTTGCTAATTTTTCAACCAAAAGCAGTTTTAACAGCTACTAAACGCTTTTTGAGGAGTTTGTGTGAGTTTGAAGTTTGTGTGGAATTTGTTAGCGTTAGGTTCCCGCTTAAATCGGGGATTTCCTTGCGCTCTATTTCAAGCTTTTTTTGTCACAAAATTTTGTTTCTGGTATTTGTTCCTATTAAACGTCAAGGTTACGTTTTAATTAGAGGGGCCTTGCCCTCGCGCTCTGAGCTGTGTTACAGTTTTAGCCTATATAAATCTAGTGTTTTCCATCCTTCACTGTAGGCAGAGTGAGCACTGTCCATAGACTGTAATGGGTGCACCTCTGCACATGAGCAGCAGTGCACCCATAAGTGTTTTGACACATTTCATACTTTCGCTACCATGATGTCACTGAGGTTAAAGTTTAATTGTAAAGTCAGTGGAATGATCATAAGGGAAAGCTGTGATATAAAAAGCTCTCCAACCTGCAAAATCAGATGAAAGACTCCTTTCACGATGCTGCAGAAATGTTAGGAACTTCATGCACTACTTGGTGCAGTGCAAAGGGAAGGACCAAATCCCTTTAAGTGTAATCATTTGAATCGATCCTTAATCTCTTGATAATTCAACCATGGTGTGCTCAGTAATTGCTAACTCTAGTACTCCTGATGGGAAACCTCATCCATTGAAGTATGTGAATGCACCTTCCCACGCCATCTCTAAGTTGACATTACAAGGGGCAAAGTTCACCAAATGTTTGAAGACAATGTGGGTGAAAACTGTATTTTATGAACAGATTAAAAAAAAAAGTGGGTGCACATAGCGCTGGAATGATTACACAGAAAATGTGATATGACATTGTAGGCACCACATGCCATGGTGCATGACTAAGACAACAACTGTGAGGGGATGCTCTAACAATGCTACTGTCTGGACTCTACAGGCTGTATTATCTGTATATACCCAGCCCATTTAAATAAGAAACCAATCCAAATTTATGGCATGTAGGGATGTGAATTTTATTTGCAGTTGATACACTTGGATCACATAAACTGCAACACCATGGAGAGCATCTCTGAATGCTAGGCTTTTTTTTTTTTTCTCTCTCCCATTTAACTTATCTGGGCTTGGTTCACTTAGTCATAATACAGAGCTTTATTTGGAACATGTTGACATGTGGTTTTAGTTTTCATTTCTTTTTTAATCATTCAGTGTTTTTTGGCCTTCTCAGTGGGTTTCCTACTTGGCAAATAGCTTAACTCACTGGATCCAAGGAATCTGCAAGCTTCTCTGTTTGTAAAATTGACCAGAGTTCTTGTATGTAGTTGGCCGGGAATGCCAGTAACAACTTTGCAACAGGTGTGGGAGTGGATTTTTCTGTAGTATTACTTCTCCTACCAAATACCTAACGGATGATAATGGTTATGTATGAGGAACAACCATGACACAGAGAGCAGAATTTCACAGAAAAATGTTGCATATATTTGAACAGATTCTGGTGCCAGCCTGTACCATTTCAGGGAGCAACAATGCAGTTGCCTTTTTTTTAACCTGTTTGACTGAGTAACCCCACTGGACATTCTCAGATGAAGGTAGAGGGAGTCTATCCATGTACCCTACGCAAAGGAAGTAGCTCATTAACAGCTCAAAGCTTCATTCCTCTGTCTCAATTGCTATACAGCTACCTTAATTTCATCTTGTAATCTCTATTCTGCTTGGATTTGATTTGCCTTCTGTGTCTGGCTGATCTGGGTATTGCTTGTAAAACTTGGGGGGGGGGGGGTATATTTTGGAATTATGCAGGTCATAAATGTTTTCCATCTTTTTCTTAAAATGTCATCTTGTCAGCATTTTCCAAGTCTGTTGCAGTTTTCTACTAGATGGCGCCAAGGTCCGCCGTGTTCCTCAGTAGTCCAGACTTTGCATTAATCCCATTCAGATGCTAAATACCTGTAAGTTACCCACAATGGTTAAAGAAATGGTAGTATTTTATTTTATTTATTTTTTTTAAGGTGGTGCTTCCTTTTGTCTCTGCTGACCATCAAGCCTCTAACAATCAGACTCTGTCCATTTGTTCTCCTATATTACAGAAGTACTACAGTGTAGTGTGAGGATGAGCCATCTGGAGGAACATTTATACAGGCAGTCATGTGGGTTGCTGTTGCTTTTTTACTGGTATCCTGGGAGTTTCACCCTGTGGATAAGTGGAAGCAAGCTGCCCCTTTTCTTTATGGACCCCCCCCCCAAAAAAAAAGCCTGCCAACAGGATGCGCACTGCAATACAGCCCTTCCTCTGAAAGATTGTATGCATCTTCCTCCAATTTCTGCTCCTCTCTAGGTGGCATTCCCATCTTCTGATGCTAATGTTTTTAATTGCCTAAGCTGCTAAATGAGCTCTGGTAATCTGAACCGTGGTCAGGGTTTTATCCCTATACATTACTAGAGCTGATTGATTTTTGAACAAGTTTGCATCTGTTTCAGTTTACTGCAGATTGCTTTATCATTTACGACATTTAGTGCTGACTATTACTGAAACAAGTTTTGCATGGTTATCCCATTTTTCCTTAATGTCTTCATTTCCTTGAACTTGATTTCAGTTTATGGGAACATTTTTTTTTTTTTTTTTTTTTGTAATTATCAAAGTTTATAAGTTTTATTGTTTCAGCATTTAGTTGCTAACTTCCATACTTAGTTTTACTTAGGAGCCCTGCTGTATGCATGCTTAGCTCTTGCATAAGAATCTCAGATGAACTCAAGAATAATGAGTGGATAAAGTTCCACAGTCAGGGACAATTTGTAATTACTGTTCTAAATTCCTTAAAATGTAATAAAACAGCAGATGTTATGTAGCCCAATCTCGCCTACATTCTTACCCGTGGGTTCGGAGCCGAATATCGGCTCTGACTCGGCCAGACTTTTCTAGCTCAAAGTCTTCTATTGGCTGGGCTAAGCAGGTATCCCATGCTGCACTGCTCTATATCCCCAGATCTCGTTTGCCACTCGTGTAGCTTGGATGTGGTCTCGCTCTTGGCTGTGGCTAAGTACCCTTTTCTTGTTATTCTGAGAAATTTTGTTACAAACAAAAAGCTATTTTAATAACTATTTAACTGGTGTTGTGTTGGTTTTTCTGTAGTGTGGTTGTGGTTTGTGGTATCCCACTAGCTGGTCTCTCGGGCTAGGCCCGTTCAGTTAGAGGACCTAGTTCTTACCTCTTGTCCTGTGTTGTTTTGCTCCTAAAACCATTTGAGTTAGAGGTTTTAGTGTCTGGTTCCCTTCTGTGTACGTGGTCAACAAACCGTTTTAGCCAGAGGTTTTTACCCTGGTAGTCCTTGTGTGTGCTGGGTTGTGAAAAGTTTGTTCCCGTGCTTAGTGGTGTGTTGCGTGCTTGTGTCGTTTTTCCTGTCCGACAGGGATTTGTTCATTATTAGTGATTATTTGTGATTACTTGTTTAATATGTCCAAAGATTCCAAGGAGCACAAACCTTCGGGTTTCAAGAAGTGCTCCAAGTGTGGTTACAAGATGTCCATCAAATGGACATTCTGTGTGCATCTATTGTCTGGGAGCAATCCATCTGCAGGAGTCCTGCAGCTTCTGCCATGCTTTTAGTCCTAGAGTACTCCAAGAAAGAATAAGCTAATTCTAAAGGGACTCTTGAAACCCTCATTCGAAGAGGCCATGGATTCTACTTCCAGTTCTAAATCAAAATCCTCAAAGTCTAAAAAGAGGTCTCCGGCTCCTTCAGTTTCCTCGGAGCCACCGGAGAAAGTCACAAAACTTGCTTCGACCTCATCGGCTCCACTGTCCTCTGGGCCGCAGGAAGTGTCTGTATTCATGGAACCGGCGTCCGCTCCAATTATATTGGAATCTCTTTAGAGCCGATTGCCCAGTATTAGACCAGTGTCACCTGAGAGGAGATCTCTATCTCCCTCCCTGTCCTCCAAATCCTCCAGGACTCTTTCAGATGTGGATGTCGATAGGGTGGTGCAGAGGCTCCTTCAGTCACCGGTTTTGGCAAAACTGTTCTCTGCTCCGTCCCAGTTGGCTCCTGAGCCCATCCCGATACCTTCTTCAATCATTACTCCGAGCACATCTCTGTCTTCGGAGCCAGAATTTTCCGCTCCATGTGATGTTCCTAGGTCTGTTCCAGTGGTCCCCCTGGGCCTATCGATACCGACGTCTGCTCCGACCCAGTCAGCACCGTCCACGGGGTTCGGGACTCGGGATTCTTCAGTTGGGCCCGAGGGGGACACCTTGGGACACATTTCAGTCCCTAGTCTCCCGCTCGGTGCCTCTGCTCGGAACCCCAACTCCTGTCATGGTCTCAGACTGGCCAGTCCTCTGACTCTGGGGGGGGGGGCTGCCTTTGAGGCCATGCGGTCTGCGCTGGCCAGATCGTCAGGTACCTCATGCGGGTCAGTCATTCTGTCCCCTACCACTCCAGTGAGAGTCTCTGATCACCTGTCTGTAGACAGGGGAGCCCCAAGGCCTACGGATACCCCCACGAGTGGTCCCCAACTTTCTGGGGGCCCCTCAGAGTTTTTGCCTGAGGAGCCCCCTAGAAAGAAAACGTGCAAGAGGAAGCACATACTCCCAGGATGAGTCTCTCACCTCAGATACTGACCTCGGGTTATCTGAGGGGTCCCCCAAGCCATCCTCTGTTTCTTTCTCTGACATCCTGGAAATATTGAAACGAAGAGGTGACTGGCCATCCAAAGCCCCCTCTGAGGAGGAGTCTGTCTTCCTGAAGGCCTTTGTTGCTCAGCCCTCCACCTCCTGGGTGTCCCCACCCTTCGATCTCCTGGACTTAATTTGTTGGAGGGTGTGGGAGAACCCTGATTCTGTGGAACCCGTACCCAGGAGACCCAATAAATTTCTTTCTGCTCCCCCGGGTAAGGAGTTTTTGTCCAAAGGAGTCCCTGTGGATGCCACGATGGTGGCGATGGCCACTCAGAAGGAAGTAGCAGAGACTTCTTCCTCCGTCCATCCTCCTAACAAGGAGTCTAGGACCATGGACCGGTACGGGAAGTGTACCCTCTCGTCGGCAACCTTTACCTTATGGTTGCTGAACTACCTGTCTCATTTTACTCTGCTCCAGAGAGCTCTCCTCAAGGAGTTAGGAGATACTCTTGCGGGTAATGTGCCTGAGGCTGTGGCCCAGACGGTTAACGCCCAGGTCTCTACCCTCAGTTCCATCGTTAACTCCTCCATGCGGCTCATTTCATATGCAGCCGAGGGAGCAAGTAGGGCAGCAAGCTCAGGAGTCACCCTTAGAAGGCAAGCCTGTCTGTGCCTTTGTCGTTTCGCGGAGGCCTCCAAGTCTTCTTTCACTGACGTCCCCTTTGATGGTTGTTCTTTGTTCGGAATCAGTGAAAGACACCCTCACCAGGTGCAAGCAATAGGGAAAGACCCTGTCTGCTGTAGGGGGTCCGTTTTTCCCTTCCCTCTAGGCCTTACCCAAAGGCCCAGTGGGGGGGGGGGTTTAAAAAATCAGAGTTTTTTTCCTGCTGCACAAGGTGAGTCCCCCTCCAGAGGCAGAGGAGGGGGAGGTTATTCAGGGAGATGCTGCCATAGAGGTAGAGGGGGCCCCCGCAATTCGGGAGACCGCGATTCCTTTCGTGGCTCTCCCTACCATCGTTCCTGATGGGATGCCCGACTGTGCGTTTCCAGAGCCAGTCGGGGGCCGAATATCGTTGTACCCGGAAGCCTGGCAAAGCATCACCCAGGACTGATGGGTATTACAAATAATTTCCGGAGGTTATGTCATCCCATTTTTGTCGCCCCCCCCCCAGTCAGAAAAATCCCAGATGTTCCACCCAGTCAAAGGGATCACGCAGCTTCAGAGGTTTCAAAGCTGCTAGGAAAGGGAGCCATCCAGCATGTCCCCTCAGACCAGATCGGATTTAGGGACTTACTTAAGATTCTTTTTGGTGCTGAAAAGAACAAGGGGACCTGAGACCCATATTAGATCTCAGCCGACTGAACAACTATGTACAAAAGTCCAAGTTCCGTATGGTCATACTACAATCGATTCTCCCATTGATGGGCAAAGAAGTATGGATGTGCTGCATCGACCTCAAGGATGTTTACTACCATGTCAAAATGGACAGGGCATCCAGGAGTCACTTGCGCTTCTGGCTGGGAAGAACAAGGCAGGAAACCACTGGATAAACACTTTATATAAGTAAAGCTTTCGGATACAATCCTTTCTCAATACAAAACAATGCATAGAACCAGCTCTTTATATATAGGTCCAAATATATCACATGACATGCAGCCAAAATCACATGATATGTCATCCAGATCACAAAAACATTTTAAAGAAACATTTTAAAAAAACTTTTTTAAAAAACTTAATACAAAAACTTGAAATACTTTAATAAAACTTTAAAAAATATATATATTTAGATAAAACTTCAGGCTAAGAGAGATTAGCTCTACTTAATTTAACTAAAATAGGTTTGAGACTGACTTGGCTATTCAAGCCTGGTTTTGAATCACTCATAAGTCTCAAGATACATTCATATTCTTTAATTTCTAAGTGATTATTTAGGTCCCCTCCCCTAGGTGTAGGTGTAACGTGGTCAATAATTCTAAACCTAAAAGAATGCTGCTGACCAAATTCCTCTATATGTTTGAATAGTGCATTCCTGTCATAGCATCTCCTAATTTCTGACTTATGTTCAGTCATCCTGTCCTTAAGCCTGCGGGTAGTTTTGCCTACATAGAAAGCATTACATGCCTGGCAGGTAGCCAAGTAAACCACATGGGTAGTAATACATGTACCTGCTACTCTAAAACTAAATGTCCTACCATTGATAGGATGCACAAACGTATCATTTTCTGTACTACAAATGTCATCACAACAAGAACAGTTGTGACATTTGTGAGTACCATATTTCACTATAGTAGATACAGGTGTAGTCCTCTCAAAGTCCTTGTAGCATAGTGAACTCTTAAGGGTCCTCATATTCTTATAAGAGAAATTGGGTTTAGGTCCCAATAAACTTCTTAGCTCATCTGATGCCATCAAGATGACCCAATTATCAGATATAATTTTTCTAACAGCGGGTGTCCTTAAATTATATGTAGTTACATATCTAATAGGTGCTACAGATGTTTGTTTGCACCTAGAGTCATTAAGATGACAGTATCTGAAACTTCTATTACATTTTTGGATTTGAAGTTAGATCTTGCTGGAGATCCACTACAAACTAGTATCTTTAGGAAAGAAGTTTGTTCAGGTAGATACACTTATGCCACAAGCATGCATGCACCTCACATATTTAGAAGTACTGTTAAATCTCAATTCTGCAGACTCAGTAGGCTTAATACCGATGATGACTGCTTTGAAGTAAAATTAAATGAGATTGTTAATGATTTCTTGCTTAGTGGGTATGATAGATCTCTACTTTATGAACAGGTCATTAAGATTAGGGAAGATAGGCGGACTTTTGTATGAGGATGTTTAGTATTGACTCTAGGTGCAAACAAACATCTGTAGCACCTATTAGATATGTAACTACATATAATTTAAGGACACCCGCTGTTAGAAAAATTATATCTGATAATTGGGTCATCTTGATGGCATCAGATGAACTAAGAAGTTTATTGGGACCTAAACCCAATTTCTCTTATAAGAATATGAGGACCCTTAAGAGTTCACTATGCTACAAGGACTTTGAGAGGACTACACCTGTATCTAGTATAGTGAAATATGGTACTCACAAATGTCACAACTGTTCTTGTTGTGATGACATTTGTAGTACAGAAAATGATACGTTTGTGCATCCTATCAATGGTAGGACATTTAGTTTGAGTAGCAGGTACATGTATTACTACCCATGTGGTTTACTTGGCTGCTTGCCAGGCATGTAATGCTTTCTATGTAGGCAAAACTACCCGCAGGCTTAAGGACAGGATGACTGAACATAAGTCAGAAATTAGGAGATGCTATGACAGGAATGCACTATTCAAACATATAGAGGAATTTTGTCAGCAGCATTTTTTTAGGTTTAGAATTATTGACCACGTTTCCCCTACACCTAGGGGAGGGGACCTAAATAATCACTTAGAAATTAAAGAATATGAATGGATCTTGAGACTTATGAGTGATTCAAAACCAGGCTTGAATAGCCAAGTCAGTCTCAAACCTATTTTAGTTAAATTAAGTAGAGCTAATCTCTTAGCCTGAAGTTTTATCTAAATATATATATTTTTTAAAGTTTTATTAAAGTATTTCAAGTTTTTGTATTAAGTTTTTTAAAAAAGTTTTTTTAAAATGTTTCTTTAAAATGTTTTTGTGATTTGGATGACATATGTGATTTTGGCTGCATGTCATGTGATATATTTGGACCTATATATAAAGAGCTGGTTCTATGCATTGTTTTGTATTGAGAAAGGATTGTATCCGAAAGCTTTACTTATATAAAGTGTTTATCCAGTGGTTTCCTGCCTTGTTCTTTGCATTTTGGTTCCTGGCTTCTGGCTGGGAGCCAGTAATTTCCAGTTTTGAGCCCTGCCCTTTGGTCTTACCACAGCCCCCAGGGTGTTCACCAAGTGTATGGCGGTGGTGACAGCTCACTTGAGACGTCTAGGATTCCAAGTGTTTCCGTGTCTGGATGACTGGCTCCTTACCGCTCCCACCAGGCATCTACTAATCCAAACCAGGGACGCTACCATCACTCAACAGTTGGGGAAAAATCTGCCTTGTTGCCCTCACAGCGTGTCATTTTTATAGGTGCAGAGTTGGACACAGTTCAAATGCGAGCCTTTCTACCGCAGGAAAGAATCAGAGTCTTACAGCAACAGGTGCACGCCCTGCTACTCCTGAGGAAAGCACACGCAAGATGGGTTCTTCAACTCCTGGGGACTATGGCAGCAACAATTATGTTGGTCCCTCTAGCGAGATTGCACATGAGGCTCCTTCATTGGCTCCTCTTTGCTCAATGGTCTCTCCAGAAACTTCCACTTTCCCACCCTATTTTGCTCAGGGACAGATGCAAACAGGATCTCAGTTGGTGGCTTTGCACCAACAATCTGGACAGGGGAAAACCCTTCGTTCCACCAACCCCTGCTGCCACTGACCACGGACACCTCCCAGATGGGGTGGGGGGGGGCATTATCTTGGCAGGGCAGTCCAAGGCACGTGGCAAGATCACGAGATACATCTGCATATCAACGTCTTAGAGATGAGATCGGTGCTTCTTGCGTTGCAGGCACTTCAGAGCTTTCTACCTCTAGGGACTATTGCAATATACTCGGACAACATGTCAGTGGTGTGGTATCTGAACAAGCAGGGGGAACCAGGTCATACCCCCTATACAGAGAGGCCATGCGAGTGTGGCAGTGGGCAGTATCTTCCCAATGGTTTCTGGTGGCAATGCACATTCCGGGGAAGTCCAACGTGATAGCGGACAGGCTAAGCAGAGCTGTTCTGATGCCTTACGAGTGGTCCCTGAATCCTCTAGTTGCAGAATGAATCTTCAGCAGATGGGGTCAGCCGTGCTGCAACATTTTTGCCAGCCCCCTCAATGCCAAATGCAGCAGCTACTTCACGCTGATCCCCCCCCACAGGGGGAGTCATCCAGGGATGCTCTAGTTCATGATTGGCCCTCCGGTCTGCTTTATGCTTTCCCTCCGTTTCCCTTGCTATCAAAAGTGATTCAGAAAGCGCAGTCCTTGGGAAGCAGAATGATTCTGATTGCCCCACACTGGCCTCAAGTCTGGTTCCCCTTTCTCCAACCCTACGTTTTGGACACACCTTGGATTCTGGACCCACAACCAGACTTACTGACATGTCGGGACAGCTCCACCCCTCTCTGCGGACCCTCCGGTTGACAGCCTGGCTACTCCACTTCCGTCATTAGTTAGGCTTCATCACATTTTTCACCTGAGGTAGTTAATATTTTATCTTCCTCTCGAGTCCTCTACTAGGAAGATTTATTCTTGCAAATGGAAGAGGTTTTCTATTTTGGCTCATATGCAAGGAATTGACCCTTACACAGCCCCAATTGCTTCAGTCTTGGAGTTTGTCTATGCTTTTCCATCAGGGCTCAGCGTCAGCTACCATTAAAGTTCAATTGGCAGCGATTTCCAACTTTCATGTTGCTAATGAGCCTAGTCTGATGGCTCAGACTCTGTAAGGCTTTCCTGAAGGGCACTCTGCTACTCCGTCCTCCGGTCTCAGAACCTATCATGCCCTGGGATCTAAATTTTGTCCTGCAAGCCCTTACTTCACCACCCTACGAACCTGCAGCTACCTGCGACTTAAAATTCTTGACCTGGAAAACTGCCTTTTTAATAGCCATCACATCAGCCAGGCGAGTTTCAGAAATTCAAGCTCTTTCTATCAAACCTCCATACTTGATCTTTCATAAGGACAGGGTTTCTCTTAGACCAAACCCTTCCTTTTTTCCTAAAGTGGCGTCCATATCTTATCTTAATCCATCTATTGAGTTGCCAGTATTTTTTCCCCATTTTTCTAACAAGGCAGAATTTAAATTTCATTAATTGGATGTACACAGACAGTTGCGTTTCTATCTGCACCGAACTAAAGATCTCCTTAAATCTCATCAACTGTTTGTCTCCTTTTCGGAAAACAGAATTGGGTCCCCTTTCTCCAAAATCTCTCTATCCTGAGGGATATCCAGTTGCATCTCTTTCGTTTATTCCTCAGGAGGTAAAGACCTACCGTTTCCGGTCAAGGCTCACTCTACTCAGGCTGTATCTACATCTACAGCCTATACAGCCAGATTGTCTATGGATGATATTTGTGCGGCAGCTACTTGGGCTTCTCCTCACACATTTGTTACTCATTACAAGCTGGACGTGGTATCTAGGGGCAGGTCTTCCTTTGGTTCCACAGTACTCAGGAGTATCTTCCTATGAGCCTCCTAGGATGTAGACGCTAGGGACGCTGTCCCACGGGTAAGAATGTAGGCGAGATTAGACTACGTAACATCAAGAAGTTATGTACTCACCATAGCGTTCGATTGTATGTAGTCCATCTCGCCTCACATTCTTGGTAACTCCCACCTTCCCCCTTCCTGGAGGATCTGGAGGTTAGGTCGGGTTTATAGAGTTCCCTTCACCCTTAGTTTATTCTTCCTTACTCTAATGTTGTTGTGCATGGGGTATGAATGAGTATTCGCAGCAGACTAGATCTGGGGATATAGAGCAGTGCAGCATGGGATACCTGCTTAGCCCAGCCAATAGAAGACTGCGAGCTAGAAAGGTTTGGCCAAGTTGGAGCCGATTTATTCTGCTCCGAACCCACAGGTAAGAATGTGAGGTGAGATGGACTACATACATTGAACGTTATGGGTGAGTACGTAACTTCTTGATTTTGTATCAACATGCTTTTTCTGAACAGTAAGATTTTGTCTGGCATTAACTGAAATCCTCAGTTATTTACCAGGAAAACAAAACATTTAGGGACAGGGCAAAAATAAGGGAAATTATTTATGTGGCATGTGAGGTTTGCCTCCTTGTTAGAAAATGTTCATGTTTCAAGGTGTAGATGAATAGAAATCAGGCACTAATGTGTCCTGAAGCAAGTTGCAGAACAGATGTCTTCTAAAAAAATTTTGTCTTTCTGTTAGGCAATGCTGATGCTTTAAATTGGTATGTAAAGTAATGTATGTTAAATAATAATCCTGATAAAATTAGAAACCTTTCATCTTTAAACATACAATGCTCTGTCAGTCAGAGGTGCAAATGTACATGTTCATTTAGCAGATACTGTCAAATACCACAGAAGCAGTTCAGTCATCAAGCAGAATACACATGAAGAAACAAAGGTTAAAGCAATACTAATTTATCGGACTTCAACTGTGTCCTGTCTTAGGAATTGTCTTCCTATCGTAGTTTTACAAATCATAAATATGTAGAGAATGAAAAGTAAGATATAAATACAGTACCCGAAGACTTGGAGTAGACAGCAGTTACACCTCAAAATTTTTGCAGTATGGTTTTGTATGCAAACTAATCTAATCTTAAAAATCCACCCCACCACTGTAGTGCTGTGGGCCTGTTACTAATTTAGATTAACTTTCAGCTTTTATTAGCACTGCTGTATCAGTAAGCACAAGGAATGCTTAAAGTTTCTATAATAACTTGTCCAGCTGTCTCCATGCTGTCATCTATTGTCTTTCAGTTCTGCCTTTTGTCTTGCACATGTGCCTTATAAATCTGTGAAGTACGTCACTTGTATTCTATACTGGATTTCTAAGGGTTTGATGGGATCTCGTATTACTGTGGGAGTGAGCATTTGTGCTGAATTTATGCCTGTAGTCTGAGTCTTCATTTAATGTATTCTACATGTTTGTCTGCTCATGAATTTCTAGATATTCTTGTAGACAGAAAGTGGCTCTAGTTTGGTGAAACAGGTCTGTAGGTGTAAGGCCACATCTTCTGGAGTGTTACTGTTTTGAAAGACTTGTCAACCTCTCTGCGTAGCAGAGCTGGCATTTCTTACCTTTGTAGATGCCCATTGTAAAACACTGTGGCTGAAGGAACATTATTTTCACTTAGTGCTTCCATTTCATCACGATTATCTAGAAAACACTTGCACGTGTTTGTCTTGTTAAAAATTTACTTATTGACTTAGCCACATTTGTTCTGTTTTGTATCCTGTGCCCTGACTGGTTCCTGGCATATCTCACAATTTTTTTCTTTGGCCATTTTCATTGTGCGCCTTGGGAAAGTCTGCCATTTGGTGCGTGGGTTAAAGTTGCAAGCTTTAGTTCTTGTGGTGCTGAGTTTGATTCTCTCAGCCCTCATTTCCCTCCTTTGTGTCCTTGAGCAAGTCACTTAACCAGACATTGCTGCCAGGTTGCCCCTGAGCCGAAATTGTGTCCAGTGGGCCTACCTGGTTAAAAGATGGGATTATCATCTTGCCACCCCTTAATAATAAGCACAGGCAGATTGTGCTTCATGTACTGAATCATAATTGTGAACCCCCAGTGTGCCAACCAGAGCAATATTGTATGGTATCGGCAGTTTCCTCTGTAGTGATTACTTACTCCTAGGCTCTTGATACCCTCTGCCCTATTAATTTTAGTATTCCTGTGTGAATAGAAGAGGCATTGGACTAGGTTGTATAATGAAATATGCATGTACCTTTCTACCAACCATGCTTTTGGCTGGAAGATTTAAGTGCATCTTCCTACATGGCAGGATTTTATATAAACTGTGGATTTACAGAAAGCTGAAAGTAGATTTGTAGTGTAAAACCAAAACAAAAGGAGCCTGTGTCACTTTTGGTGACATAGGTACTTTTCATTTTGGTTTTCAAGTCTACTTTTGCTGTCATCTTTGTAGTGTGTGTTACAATGGAGGGGAGCCCAATTCTGGATCATACTAACTCTAGTAGCAGAGAACCAAGGCATGTCTGTGTATTTAACTCGTTTAGCTGCAGATGTTAAGCTATTGAAAGTAGAACTCTGCTGGCTGGTGGAGACGTTCTTAGCTCTCTCCATCTTTACCTTGCAGGCAGTCTATTTCCCAGTACAATTTCAAGGACAGACGTCAAAACTGAAAAATTCCTGCATCTATCTAAAAAAAAAAAAAAAAACCCTGGATGGAAGATGAACAGATCGTATTACGACCATTATCTGATATTGTTGATGGTGCAGGCTGTAATGGTCAGGGGAGAGAAAGTGTTTACAGTTTTAACAACAATGAATTTAAAATTTGGACTGAGGCTTTTGAAGGTGTTTACGTTTTTCAAAATGTAATACACTATATGTCTGTCGTGTCATATAGTCAGTCTTGTATAGACTCGTTAAAAGATGGTGTTTTTAACTTGGAAAACTATTTAAGCTGAACTGTTTAAGATTTGATATGTCCCTAAGTGAGTGAATTAAAAGGCAACTAAGTGCCTCGAGGTTTAATTAAATTTCCAAACAATTTAGATTATAATGATATGTATAAGGAATTCACTATATTTGACTGGCATGGGTTTGAATTAATAGAACTCGTAATTAATCACAACAAATCTAAAAGTGATAGATGATTGTAAGAAGCCAATTGTTTTGAAAAAATTAGAAGTGATTTGTTTGACTGTAACAAAAAAGAATGTATGAAAAGAATGTGCATCCGAGGTTAAAAGACAAGGCACTAGAAAATGTGGAGGATGTAACCAGTCCCCATATGTTATTGATGAAGGCAGCATCATATTAGGCAACACTTTTGAAGACAAAGGTGCTCTTGAAAAAGGCATGTGTGGTAGTAAGGGCTTTGTTTAGCAGTATGTAAAAAAAAAATGTGATGACTTTTTTATGTTGGAAAAACTGAGAGAACATTGAAGAAATGTGTATATGAGCATATGTATTGTATCAAGACTAAAAATATTAACAAAGTTCTTTATAAGCATTCTCTAATGCTTCTCACAACGACTTTGTTTGGTATTTTGGAACAAGTTGACCTGCACCCTCGAGTTGGGGACTGCAAGAATATATTAGAATATACAGAGTTATTGTGGCAGTTTACACTGAATGTTTTTAGTGTTTTGGGTTTGAATGAATGACTGTTTCAATGCAGCCTATTTTAAAATGTAGAACAGCTGAGCTATAACATAGGCCAAACACATACTACTTAATGGTTGTTTTGTGATACCAGTATTTAAATAACATTTGGCAAATTTTTTAAATAGCATTTTATATAATATTTTTCAATGTTTTTTGCAATAATGTAATGCTTTTTATTGTTTTCCATATCTTTTAAATTGTAAAGCTTACTTTTTAAGCGCTTCGTATGTAATGGGTATGCTAAGTTTTGAGCAGTTTTTATGGTCTGTACCTTTAAATAGTTAAGTGTACAATTGTATTGAATAATTGAGCTGGTTATGAATGCAAACTTCTTCTTCTTCTGGCTTTTCCCGGTTAGCGGTTGCCACAGTGATCACCTGTCCGCTCATGATTGGCAGTAGAGTTTTATGGTGTAGAGTTGCCAGCTCGGCGGCCAACCTTCCACAGAAGGCACCTTGTTACGAATGCAAACGATTCTATATAAAGAATGAGTAGTTTGCTGGCATTATGATTAAGTCCT
>NC_056728.1:318958734-319021234 GCF_019279795.1 Protopterus annectens
GTAACCACGAAGAGAAAAGAAAGGGCAATTGGTCTGCATTTCTAAGCTTGTGCTGTTTTACATTCCTCTGAACTGTCCCTGTTAATCTCTCCTTAAACTGGCAACGTTTTTACACTTGATGGCAATAATTAGATTTATAGACTTCTATTTTACTTCAGAAAATGTATATTAATTCACATTCATTTTTTCTGTCAGGGTCTCAAAATAATAGAATTAGTAGTCCAAAACTGTCCGTCTTTTATTTCTAGATTTGTCCCTGATTTCAGTGGAGATTTAACCATGATGCATTGCGAACTGTCCCATTTTATTTATTTTTGTTGGGGTGGTGGTGGTGGTGGGGGGGGGCAGCATGCCAATTGAGTCAAGTTATGCATTTTCTGGATTTTTGACGCACCGAGCCAAGAAGTTTCTCCGGCACTGGAGTCGTCATTGAATATAATGCCCCTTTGTCATATCTCTTCAGACATGCAACAACTGGAATGTCCACAGAGATACTTTAATTGAAGGATACTAGGTCTAAGCAACATGGACTGCCCTGTCACTATACTCTGAATCCTACAGACTGAGATGACCTGTATCTAGCATTAAAGGTATCCTTTACCCATTACTGATTAACTTTCTGCACATCAAGTCAGATGGCATCAGAAATGCTCTGTCTAGGCATCTAAACCTCTTCTGAAACTTAACAGGATTGTTTGGAGGGATAGGAATCTTTCACTGGGGATACTGCTATGAAACAGACTCCTCATGCACACAAAACAAAGCTCATCCCTGACCATTTTCAAGCGCAGTTTGCATCTATGGATGGGAAACAGTTACCCCAGGACTGTCCCCTGTACTATTAATGGGCATATGCAGCTCCTAAATGCTTCAGCCCATGCATCTAGGGTATGACCTTATTTAATTTAAGGGTAATATATAATTATCTACCATTGGATGGTTAAGGGCAGTACATTACCAAATAGTTGAGGTTATTTTGTGCACAAAAAAAGTAAATTGACTAGGCTTAAAATTGTCTGCAATGGCAGCTACCCTAGTATTTTCCTATGAAGCTATGAATGGTAGCCTTTCTCAGTTGTGTATAAATTCTAAAAAAATGTATAGACTTCATTCATTCTTAAATCCTTTGAGAAAATTAAGACGCGCTTGTGAAATGGAGTGTTTTTAGGGGGGTAGGGGGAGGAGACCATGCATGTTGCTGTAATGCACCATACTCAGTAGGGTAAGCAGAGAGATTATCATTTTATGGTTCAAGCTGTCCTCTGCTGTCATTCTGTAATTTAATGGGCTGGCCTGTTCTTGCTATTGAGTCACAAGTTTAAAAACTGGGTTTAGACACTAATAAGTTACATGATTAAGGCTTTAGATGTGATTGATTAGCTTTAATTCAGGTGTTAAATTTGTGAAGTGTAAATTGGTAAATGAAATGGTCTGTTATACATTTTAAGTGATGCCTCTGGCCACACAGACAAGGCTGAAATTTGATTTTTTTTGAGCATCAGTGAGTTGACTGAAAATCATATCACGGATGATTGTTTTTATTGATTGAGAGGAATTAAAGAAAGCTCCTCCTGCTCAGTTGAGTAGACTGTTACCTACCAGATAATTGTAAAAATAACTCTTCCCTGATCTCTGTAGGCATTCTGTTTAGATGCATGTTCATTTTCATCACTGTTTCAGTAGTCTTGACCATTATACACCTCCTTTGACATAGTGAATTCCCTTCTCCTTGGATGTGAAGACCTTCTCCTTGGATGTGAAGACCTTCTCAATACAAAGTGGCTTTTTACCTGTGCCACCATAAGTCTGTCTTGCTACAGATTAATGCATTTGTCTCATGTTAGTATTGCAAGTAGTGTCTTCCCACCTGCCAGTAGTATGCTCCTCTTGCAGGCTTTTTTTTGTGGATCAGTCAGCTAACTAAGGTTCTAAGGTTCCATTGCTAGGCAATGATATTCCAAGAAAACGGAAAAGCTTCCAAGGGACTATTAGCCACACTTTTTTCTATCAGAATTATAAGTAAATAGGCAATACAGAAAAGTTCTTTCACAATCATTTTGTGGTTCAAAGTACTGAAAACATTCAGAAAATTATTTTTTTTCTTTTACCAAAAACAGAACTGGAAGGGTCAAAAGCCTGACCTAAACTCTGGCCTAAGCCAAATAAACTGTCGTCTGTTACTTTGGACAGGAGTAATGCTTTTTGCTTGTTTTTGACAGGAATTTGTGCACCCCTATGTTTGAGAGGCAAAACCTCCCTAAGGGCAAGCATTCCAATCAGACTGGGTAGACAGCAGTGCCCTGCTCCTACTTCCAAGACCGGAAAGTACGTACTCAATACACTTACCCTAGCCCCCCCCCCCCCAAATAAAACACAACTTTTGACTAAGGGATTTTGTTTGTTATATAGTTTTAACAACTTTTACACAAAAGTAAAAAGCAATATAAGAGTAACAAAACACCCATGACGGTCTGTAAAAACATTTTCCAAGCTTAAAATGAATTTCATGTGTAAAGTTCACTTACCATCAAAGCCATGGATGAGGGAAAGACTGTGCAGACTGCCTACTTTGAACTAGCCAAAGCCTTTGACACTATTCCCCACTCAGGCATAATAATTAATCTTTCCCAGCTAGGCATTAACCTGTATGTTACCGGATTGGTATCTAACTGGCTCACTGATAGAGCCCACTCAGTCAAAATAGGGGAAGCCAGCTCTAGTAGTAGACTCATAACGAGTGGTGTACTCCAAGTGTCTGTCTTGGGGCCTCTACTGTTTGGGTTATACTTTTCTGAGGTGCAAACCAAAACTAGTGGTCTGTGGCTGACCAGGTTTGCAGATGACTGCAAGCTGGGCACAGTCTTAAATTCCCCAAGTGATGTGAATATCCTCCAAGAGGGCCTTACCCATATTAATGACTGATGCCAGAAGCATGGCCTCAAACTGAATGCCAAGAAATGCATCTTCCCCTTTTGGGGAAAATGGCATCACCATGAATTATCACATTACCAATGTAGTAAGCACTCAGTCAGTTGAGGGACTTCGGCTCCCAGGTTGATAGCAACCTAACTTTTGACCACCACACTGCCTCCATTGTATGGAAGCCTTTCTACATGGTCCACCTCATAAGTAAAGGTTTTTTTTAGCCAGGAACAAGGAGGTCATAACCCTGTACTCCCTTATCCAGGGTTTCAAACACACTAAGTCCTGCCCCTCTACTTAGTCTCGTACAGACTGCTCAGAGGTGACGTGTTTGGCATAAAGGCCCTCTCAGACTCCGCCTTGATGGAGTTGCTGCATATCCGCAAGTCAAACTCCACTCGTGCAACCTGCACACAAGTCCTCAACCTGGGACTGTGACCTTAATAGAACTTGTTGGTGGGATAGATTTGTGTCCCAAAGAATCCAGAATCCCCCATCTGTGGAATAGACTCCCTCTCCATGTCAAGTACCTTTCTAGTCCTCTTTAAGAGGAGCCTGGATGACTGGATGTGAAACAAAATACATCCCTGGGATCTGCCTTTGCTGGACAGGGCAAATAGGTGCTGACTTTGTGGGAACTTGGGCAAAATTAGTGGCTAGGCTTACAAGGGCCTCCAGGCCAATAGCCTTGTATGATCCTATGAATCTATCATAAAGTAGCAGAATAGTCTTGTGTTGGCTTCGTTCTTACAATACTGAGAAATGAGATTCTGCCAGTATGGATGACTGCAATAAGGGGTACACAGAATAGGCAATGGGAGCAGAAATTTACTGGAGAAAACTGACGAACCAAGGTATTACAAATAATTAGAGAAGGAAAGGTAATAAAATGGGAAGAGATTTCAGATTTGGACTGCAGGCTAGAGATGGTCTTCCATATCGAGGATTGATGTCGGAGTATGGGTAGAGAGAGAGGGATGGGGATTTCCCCTAAGTGAAAGACTTGTTCTAGTAGAGTGTTTAGTTCCATTTAGAACAGAAGCTGCTTTTTAAAAAAGAAAGATAGTAGGGCATATAAAATATTGCACAACTATAGGAATTAATCAGAGGATGTTAGAAAAAATTATGAAGAGGGATTATTTAAGCAATTCAGTTCACAAGGAAGCAGTGGGAGGTCATGTGCATGGCTCTCAGATATGCAACAAAGTCTAGAAGATGTAGAATTTTTGCTCGGAAATGTTTGTATAGGTATTTTATAGCCAAGGTGGACTTCATTTTCCTCTGGTAGATGGCAGGTGTTGGAGGTGTGACGGGGAAGATAGGGGTAACTGGGAGCATATGTTTTGGTAATGAAATGAGTTAGCAGACTTTAGGAATTCCCTAGATAATACTTGGAAATACTGGGTGAGCAAATGGGCGTAATTTCCTTTATTTTTTTTAAACAGGGATACAGGATCTTAATTGCCTAGATATAGCAAGGCTTCAAGTTTAATTCTGGTGGCTGCCAAAAAAGCAGTTAGAAAATGGAAGTCTGTCTGAACCAACCATATTTGAAGTAGTAAATACTGTAAGAGAGGGAGAATTGGAAGTGTGATCTTTAGAAAAAGGATAGGAGCAAATAACCTAGAAAAATGGAAATTGTGGTGTGCGTGTGCCGAATGCTTTTGTGAAGGTGGGAATTAATCGGTTTGTGATGTTGGGTTGATTTGTATAAATGAATGCAACTGTGAACATGTTAACATAGTTTGCTTTTATACAGATGGGTGTTAGCCTAGGTCTCAAGTGACATAGCCCCCCTGGAAAACAAAACGTTTTGGAGAAGTATTTGCTGTATATGAAGTTTTAGATGTAATGTGATTTGACGACTAAATGTGGCTTAGTTTAAATGTGTGTGAGGAGATTTGTGATTAGTTGAAAAATGTCTTGCATATATCAGTGTGTGCCTATTCTAGGCTGTAAACCTTCTCCTGGCTAGATGCCGGTACTTCCTTGTAACTGCATTCTCCTATGTACCTGGGATGTAAGCTGTGGTATACACACCCTGATGGCAGAATGATTTTCCCAGGGTTGTCCCATACATTGCAGCCATTCTTTGAGGGATCTTGACATTGAATGACCCAGCTCTGACAGCATAAGCACACACATCTTCCACAACTCTAGTAGATAGATTATATGTTAATAAGTTCAAGGTGCTTGGTGAATTGGTGGAGAATGGTTTCTGCAGGTACTTTCTAGCAGTATGGAGAGAGCATATCCCAGATGACTTTTGAATAAGCATTCTAGTGCAGTTGCACAAGAGCAAAGGGGACATTAATAAGTTGACAGTAAAATGGTATCAAGTTGCTGTCACTGCATGAGAATGCTGGAGTGGGTGATTGATATATGTGCATTAATAGAAAGCAGGATGGAAGATGAGCAGTTTGGATTCAGATAAGTGCAGCATGGCTGACCCAATGTTTTGCGTGAGGCAGACATTGGGGAAGCTGAAGGTGAGGAAAGAGTCTAATTTGGGCATTCTTAGAGTTGAAGACCTATGGCAGGGTTTAACTAAAGCTAGTTTGGGCAGCCCTGCAATGGTTGGAAGTTCCAGAAATGCTGGTAGAATTAGTACAGGCTATATAAGGACCAAATTATAGAAGCGCTTGCAGAAATGTCCCCCGTGGAAGTGGGGGTAAATCAAAGGTTCAACTGTCAGCCCACTACTCTTCATGCTTGTGACAAATTGCATTAAAAACAACAGGACTGCAAGTAGGCTGTTGGCAGGAACTCCAGCATATAGGAGACTGGAATGCAGATCTGAAAGCACATGAGATGAAAGAGTGCAGTCAAAAAGTGGTCATGGCAGCAAGTGGGGAAAATCAGAAGAAGCTTAAAATTCGAGCTAGAAGGAAAAAACAGTGGAACAGGAACAGGTTAGTAGCTTTAAGTATCTTGAAGGGGTGGTTGAGGAGGCAGGAAGTCCTGAGAAGGTCAAAGCTGAAGTCTGAGGTGCTGCAGCCAACTGGCAATGTGTCCAGGGTAGCATGCAACAGTAGAATGCCAAAGAAGTTGATAACTAAGGCACACAAAACAGTATGACAAACATAGGCAGTGAAGGCAGAAAAGTTGAGAGAGCGTGAGGGATTAAGATGAAGTGCATGAGATGAGGAGTGGTAGTAGAATGCACTTTCTGTGACAAATATGAGGAGTTCAAAGCAGAAGCCAGACCTTCCCCAATTGTAGAGAAGGTAAAAGGGAACATTGTGGTGGTATGGTCACGTGTGGGGAAAGCAAGAGAGTATTTTTAGAAAATGCAGGAGAGACAGGAAGGAGAGAGGAAATGAGGATGTCCAGGCATAAGATGGATGGATTGTGTGAGAGAAGACCCGTGGCAGTGAGGTTATGATGTAGGTGAGCGATATGGAATTGAGCAAGGTGGTGGCAGTTGACGCACTGACCTTATGTAGAAATTGGGGAGGTTGAATCTAACTGGTTCTTTACCTGTTATGACTCCATAGTAACCATTTGAAATGTCAGGACTTGCTAGAGCAAGTCCCAAAATGCAGGATTAAATGACTGAAAAAATGGACTTGCATATATTATGTCCAAGATGGTAATTTCTTGGAATATTCCCTTTTTTCCAGTGTATGATTATCTCCGAGTTAGAATTCATAAGTTCTGGGGGTACAGGGAACCCCCCCCCCCCCAAAAAAAAATTTACACGAGAATGGTTTTGTAGATTTGCTCTTCTCAAGCATTTTTGGGCTTTTTTTTAGTGTAGGCCCTCTTCCTTTGGAGTGTTGCTATTTCAATAGGGAGTCCCCCATTCTATGCCTGTGAGTTTTCATTTTTCAGCTGGGGCTTCTTAGTTTCTGGCAGTGATTACTTTTACTTTACTTTACATATTTTTCAAAAACTAGAAAAAGCTTCTGTGCGAGTCCTGAGTTTTCACTGTTTCTAGTATCACCACTTGTCATCAGTCTCAAATTTCAACTTAATGGCAGAATTGGTGCAGGATTTTATAATTCTAATCCTTCTCTTTACATATTCAGAGCAACTTGCACTATACTGTACTGTACTTTAACTACCTTTTTATTATGTCAGTCGAATCATTGTCTTATTAAATGATATCTGTGTCAAATTCTATTTTAATAGGTGCATTCTGTATACTTAATAGTCACTCATTCATTCTGTAGTTACCCACTTATCTACTTTAGAGTTATAGGGGAGCCAAAGGTCTGCACATTATTCTGCAAGTAAGGCAGTAAAGCAGTCTTTGATAAGTGAACATGCAGATGCACATGTTCACATACAACACAGGCACCTGAAGGCAGTTTGCAGCATCACTGATTCACCTCCAGGTTTCCTTTAGGAGGATGTTGGAGGAAAGTGGAGCATGCAGCAGGAGGGTATGTAGATTCCACATGGAAGGCACCCAACTGCAAAGTCCAATTTATGTGGTCTTGTCAGAATGTGTGGATTCCCCCTGTAGTATTTTTTAAACTTCATTAAATCATTTTAGTCTGCAGCATACGTTCACATACATTAATGGAAAAGAAAACCATAGTAACCATTTCCGTTTATTATTGTCCTGCAGTATACATACGCTTTCTTAACAATTTTTCATTACATTGCAAAAATTGCTCAATTTCTTATTCATTTTCTTCCTGTACATTATTCCATGTGTATTTTCAGATATTCCATTTCTTTGAAATTTACTTCTTCCCTTTGCTAAAGCTCCCACCTGCATTTCTTTTATTCCCTTCACAGCATTCGCATCATCTTTTTAAATTTTTGGCGTAGTTTTATTTCCATTGCCTAGTAAATTTTTTAGTTAAATAACAATAAAGGACTTACAATGTCTAGGCAATTTAGATACAATACCTTTCTCAAAAGAAGCATTTTCTTTAATACCAAGTCTTCCTCCAGCATGTCTGTCAAAGTACTCCAAGGATTTTTTTTAAATGTGGTAAACTTGTTATATTCCTGGAAAACATGATTAACGTATAGTTCTGTGTGTAGTAGCCTAAGATATTTATTGGTCTTACCCTTGTGACCGGCCAGCTTTCAAAGCTTTATGGAGAGTAAATTGCTTTCTTGCATAGAATAAAGGAAGGCAAAAGCCCTGAAAAAATATGCTAGAAAACAAAACTAGCAGTAAACTTTATACACATGTATGTATATACATCAACACCCTGATAAAGTGGGAAAACAAAATTAAAGGGTCTGGAGGAAGATGGGTGGCAACTGCAACTGTGTTCTAGAACATTTGCTGTAACAGTAGGTTTATCTACACTGCTGTACTATGTTCAGTCGTGGATCACTTTTGTAATAGTCTAAGCCGGTGGTTCTTGAAGTTGGTTCCATGGAAACTTCTGAGAGGTTCCTTGAATCAAGATCAGCACAGAAAAGGTGCTCTGCAAAACGTTTTTCTATTTTTATCTTTTTACTTAAAGATAAAATAAATAAAATTAAGCCGCGGTGGTGCAGCAGTAGCGTTGCCTCACAGCAAGAGGTTCTCCTGTTCGATTCTCTGCTGGAGTGCCTTCTGTGTGGAGTCTGCATGTCCTCCTCACGGTCGAGTGGTGTTTGAAAGTCATTATTGAATGGGTGTACCTTCGCTGAAGGTTGGGCGTCGGGCTGGCAACTCGGCACCATAAAAATCTACTGCTAATCATTAGCGGACCAGAGTTCCGCTATGGCGACCCCTAACTGGGAAAAACCGAAAGAAGAAGATTGTTTTAAGTTTTTAAGTTTTGATCTTTGGCAGTCCAACCTACAAGATGGATCTATTCTTGGCAGGTGCCACAATTTTAATTACTTTTTTTGCCATAAAAAAAAAATTACAGTAACAGTTGCTTCCCTTACAAAGTGAGATTGCAATCACAAACAAAACATTTAAATGGCTTTTTCTTAACATTTAATTGATGAGCAGCACGTGAGGATTAATACTGTGAAGGGCTCTTTGTCAGACCAGCAATTCCCTTGTTCACTAGTCTTCACTTGCACTGCACATGGAGATCAGTGTTAGTGGATCAGATTATAGCGCACTCACCTTTGGTGTTGGAATATCAAAAGGCTGTGGGTTCTTTTCCCACCTTAGCTGATTTCTAGCACTGTCACTAGAGTGTTGCAAGATGGTACTGTACTCCTGAATGTGTTGCTTTTTGCATGAGATCAGCGCCAAGACAGTTGACAAAAACAGTAAGGGTAACTTTATTAACCAGGAAAGATGTTTGACCTGTATGAAGTTTTAACTTTGACTAATGACCTTGCTTTTAACTGACCATGACTCTTATGTAATAATATGATTATGATTAATGCCAAAACAGAAGTAAAATGCAGTGAAATTATAATGCAAAATATTGTGTGCAAAACAAAATTGAAGAGGCTCCCAGAGTAGAGTTGAGTGAGAGAATTTTTGGGGCTAAACTGTTGGACCTTTCGCACAAGAGTCTTGTTTCTTAGGATTGATCCATGAATTTTTAAAGGGATTGCAGCTAGATTAGAGTAGACTTGACAGTTGTCTTTAACAGATTTTCAATCACTGACCTTTGACCTTTTACTTGAAAGTCAGCTCCACCAGAAAAAGCTGAATAACATGTGTTTTTAAAATCATATTTTGAGCTATACATTACTAATACCTCTGTTTGCTAATATTTTGTGATGGGGTTGCCGTGCATTATTTTGAACTCAAGACCGCTTTTCCAAGTCTAATATGCTGCTATTATAAAGCCTTTAACTTTATTTCTGAGAAGACATGCTTAAGATCAGTTATGTAAGAGAAGGAAGAGTTTTCTGCAGTAGTGTCATTTTATAATTAAGATAAGACTGCGTTTTACATTTTTGTACCGTTTTGTCACTAACCTTATTAAACTTGCATTTCTAACTAGTATCTTACAACTGTAATGGGAGGGGAGTATTTTAAAAAAAAAAACTACATATTGTGTCCAGACTTTCTTATTTTTTATAACATTTGTCCATTATAGACAGCTGCTGGTTTAGAGGTATAATCGAAACCTTCAGGCAAAGATATCAGTGAACAGCATTATAGGGTGGCTGCATAAGGCATAGCTCTTAACTGCCCCTGCCGTTGCCTCATATTTTTGTTTTCCTCATAAAATGTTTGGTTATTCTGGAGACTTGTGCTGCTGCCATACAATGCATATCTCAAAACTGTTCCTCTGTCCCAATCAGTGATTTTTTTTTTTTTTTTTTTTAATTTTTGGTCTCTTCCTTTTACATGTGTTTTTCAAAATCTAGAAAATCACTAAGGTTTGCAAGTCACTTCACTAAATAACAGATGCTTGGTTACAGACTTGATATTATTCAGAAAAAAAGTATGCTAATGAAAAACTGGTTATTCTAGAAGATTTAAGTATATAAGAAAATATTTAAAAATCTGTCCATTTTCTTGATTCTTGTGCTAAAAAGTACTTGGGGGGGGGGCAGCTGTTTTGTTTTATTATAATTAATTATTTGAAAAGCATGCAGGCAGCCGTGTCTGTAATTGCTTGGTACTGACTGATGTTTGGTCATTATTCTGGATTTGCAGGACTAATGTGATTTGTGCAAAGCAAGTTGGAATACCTTATAACTTTGTGTGCAAAAGTTGAAATAAACTGTATTGTGTAGTAGTCATTATTTCATCAGTCGGCCATCTGAGGTAGGTATACCCATTCAAAACAGTGGATTTAAATGCTAAGTGGGGGTGAAGTGTTGACTGGATGAAGGCATCTTAACATCTTGCAGTGTTCTCATTGTAAAAATATTCATATAGGTTTGCAGGATCAATGTACAGTTTGACTGAACTTTGAATACTTTACTGTGATTATACGGTCTTCTGTGTGTGTGTGTGTGTGTGTGTGTGTGTGTATAAATCCAGTCACAATTAAATGTCTGAGATATATTTAGTGATTGCAACTACTGGAGGGAGCCATGTATGGATGCCATATGCTCATTAATCTGGATTTGCAGGATAAATATGCATTTCTGTGATATGTTGGTATACTTTACTGTGGCTACTTTACAGGACTGCGATCTTTTGTAAAGCAATTTGGAATACTTTACTTTGAACATTTTTGTCACTATTAGATTATAATGACAGATTGTCGCCCTTTATGGTTGAAATGTTCCAAAGTTGGTAATATTGTTGGTTAATAAATTTTGTTTCTCCTCTTGCTGGAAAAATGTTCAGAAGTCCAAACTTGCAACAGAAGCAAACCATTTTTGCATTGTGTAGCAGTAAATTATCAAACTAGTTTTACTATGATGAATACATTTATGAAGTAGTAAATATAATGTATAGCAGTTTGGTAGGTAAGTATGCATTTGAATCTGTCAGGAAGGTGAATAAAAAAAACTGTCCTAAATGTTTTTTAATTACAGATATTAGTCTGCATAATAAAATAAGTCATAACTTTAGTAATAGGACAGGTTAGTAAGGAGATTTTTGCTGGTAGCTCCAAGGAGCAAATAGTTATCAAGGCAGATGAGCAGCCTTCTCAACTAAATGATGAGATTGCTGCTGAAAGTATGGAAAAACAGGACCCATCAAAGTAATTCAAATATCAATATTTCCTCTTTTGAAAGGTGTGTTAGCAGCACACATTATCTCCTGAGTTAAAAAGAAAAGTGTAAATATGATCATTCATACATACAGATTATCCTCAATGTCTTGCGATTTCAGTCAATTTGTGTAATAGTGCAATGCCTCCAGCAAAACATGAACAATCTGTATATTAAGCTCAAACAATGCCATTTTTTTTTTCAATGAAAAGGGGTTAAAATCTCCGCAAACAATGTTGGAAGTATACACGTAAGTGTAGAGGAAGTTTCACCATAGGAGAAGATATGATTATGATTTGCATGCCAGTTGCATGGCAAACAATGTTTTCATTTTCATAGCAAATGAATGACAAGAATACACCTTTCTACCGTTTCAAGTCCTATATTTATAATGAATGAAGATATTCATCGATACCTTTGTGACATTTTAATTTAGTGTAAAAGTTATTCCCTTTTACTTAGATGAATCAATACATATTGCAAATAAAGCCTTGCTACTTGTGTATGTTGGGTACATAAACTGAGATGAAAACTAAATTAGAGTAGTTTCTGAATTCAAATTGGAGTCCTAGAAAAGTCACTGAAATGTTCTTGGCATTGTTTGATAACTTCATAAGTGCAGATTTAAAATTCTCAGACTGTTAGTATGGTTGCTAAATGTACAGGATTATTTGCTAAAATGAAGTAACACCAAATACAGAAAGCATGCTTTGCATGACACATTGGGAAATGTTAGCAAACACTAAGTGCCAAGTTGAATGAAGTATTAAAAATAGTTGGTTAGACATTATATTTTAAAAAGTCATGCTCTTCAAATTCAAGGCATTTTGCAATGTGTGATATGATGGCCTTTTATAAAACATTTAAATGCTAAAGCTTGCTGGCTTTTGTGAGGACAGATATTGGGGAAAAAAACCTCTGTGACCTGGGAGAAGAAATAATATTTTGGTTAACCAAAACTTGCATTGTACAGATTTTTTTTCCCAGCGACACCGATTGGAATACAAAGTTGTTACCTTGCAGACATATTTCAACTTTTCCCTGAAGAGTTGCGTTAAACTTGTTCAACACACAAAACACTATTTGATAGTCATAAAAACGTTGGACACAAATAACTGAGGAAAAGCTACCTTGATAATTTCAACACCTTGATTGACCCAATGAATAAGGCAAAAAAGGAGGAATGAAGATTGTTTAAACCAACTGAAAACTTCTTAATCATTTGAAAGTGTTAAAGGATTAAAGGAGAACCGCACCCACAGACTAAAAAAAGTTTGTCGTCATAGTTTGGGGTTTCCTACATTTTAACACCACTCTATTTACATAACTATTTTTGTATGTAATTTGTGATTTTTTTTTTCCTTCTGTTTAATATTTCTCTTAGCTTTACTTTCTATCCTCCCCACACAGTCTTTTCTCTCTTTCCGTCTATCCCTTTTCTCTTTGGTGCGAGTGTGTGTGTTCTGGGCCTGTTTAGGGACATGGCTGAAACCCCTAAACTAGGTTTCAGAAAGTGCACAGAGTGTACTGAATCTGGGACATATTCAGAAAGCCAGACTGAAAATGTAAACCAGGACCAGAATCAAAACAAACACATCTTTAGGACTGTCCCTTTAAGGCTTTATCCCTCTAAAATAGCAGTTTTGACTCTTTGCTAATCTGTTCTATCAAATTCCAGCCCCCTCTTGCATATTTTATATATCCTTACTTGCCAGCAACACTATTGTTAAAAATTCCTTTCGGTATTGTTGTACTGGCTTAGTTTTTAGAATGGGTTCTTCATCCAAAATCCTGGACAGGGTTAAACTGCACCCCTCAGCCCAGTTTATTAATCTTTTCTCCAATATGTTTTATAACCATAGGCTTGAGTTATGTATAAACCCTGAATGCATAGCTTTAAAGTACTCCTTCAGATTGGATAACACTAATCCACCTTTTTCTGTGGGACGAATCAACTCATTTAGCTCTTCCACTCCCAAATAGTCTTTCAACTCTGTCATCCACAACTTCTCCTGTGGTTGATTACTTTTCCACACGTCAGATTTTTTTTAAAGGGACTAAAAATATTTTAACTGATTGTATTATAATACTCATATCTATGATCAAGAGCTTCCAGATTTTTTCAACCTGTGTTATCTTATGTTTGTCTCTTCACACGTCCACAGCAGCCCAATCCTATTTAAGGCATATAACTAAATCCATCATTATGGACATGTAAGTTGAGTATTTAGTTTGCCACTATAGCCTTAGTTTTATTTCCATTTATTTTATATCCTGAAAGTGTCTCAAAATGTTCAACACTGGAATGTCATTTTCTAGATTTGTCAGATGCAAAAATATCTGCAAATACAGTAATCTAGAAAAGCCAACTTTATCCGTTATGTCCTTGAATTCATGACATCCTTATTTTTTTTCTTTGTAATGGCTCTAAATAAAAAAGCAGTTTGCGAGCAGAAGACATCCCTGTCTGGTTCCTGTATTAAAACACCATTCATCAGAAAGGAACCCTCCCACCTTAATTCTTGCTTCAAACTCTTAATGTAGCCTCCTTATTCTGTCAAGGAATGCAAATGCTACAGTTGTCGTACTTCTAAAATCCTACTTGGCTGTTTTAAATGCTTTCTCTCTCTCTCTACATCAAGATTCACAACAGTAGCAGCATATTCTTATTTTCCACTTCCCTTTGGATCATTAGTCTATTAATTTTATCCATTATTTGCCTGCCCTCTACAGAACCCCATGGTCCATTTCTAGCAATTTTGTTATAACCTCTTTGCCATTATTTTAGCTTAGTATAGGCATTAACACCTTTATAGTCATGATTTAAAGTTGGTGAGTCTGTGCAACTGACCATTTACTGCTCTGCTTCGCTTAGGACGCATCGCTCTCCTCTGATGCGTGATGGTGCTGGGAAATCTCCATATCATTGTTAACTTCCCTTGGCTTGGGCATCTGTGGGTTGGTCAAGACAAGGAGGAGATGAGACTGAGTTGAAACTGATATCACTAGCACTGGAACCAAGACTTTCTTAGGGCCTTATGTCTCAACATGCCTTCCCTGTGATGTAGGGTTGCCAAATAGTGAGTCAATATCTTACGAGGATATGCCTCCTAGAACAGCCATGCTTTCTTGATCAGCTTGCATGCCCAGCCTGATAGTCACTCTGAGTTGTGATTGAATCTCCTCCATTTAACTAGACAGTCTTCCAGGATGGGCATATCTATTCTTCTTGCTGCCTCCATTAGACAGGCATGTCATTAATGGATCCCAGGTTGCCTGGACCTGTAAACAGGGCTTTCATCTCAGTTTGACATCTGAGCTTGTCTAGTCCTCTTTATAATGCAGATGGAGATTTACACAGCTTTCTTTAGAGCTTGCATATGCTAAGTCGTGTCAACCTGAATTTATTAAATATCTAGGCAGCATAAAAATGTTTGACAAACCTGTCTTCATGATGGAGTTCTAGAAGGGTTAGATTTTGACCAACATAAAGAATCCAGGACCTTAGGAATGCACTCCCCTGTCCATCCTAGGCTATGGAAGATCCCCATGTGTTTGAGGAAGCGAGTTGTCTTTAAAGTTTTCTTTCAATGTAGAAGAATGAAAATGTATATAACATAAAAGGGTCAGTGTATGCATTTCCATTTTTCCCCCCAAAACTTTTTCATACCGTATGCTGTAATTTAGACCTAACATGTCTTTAAGGCTGCTGAAGCAGTATTGTAATTGCAGGGTAACCTAGTATACCAAGTTAGGATCTAAAGCTGCACAGCAGAGCAGAAAATGAGGCATTGAAGTGTCTTAACACCCCACTCCCTTCCTGCAGGCAGAAGCGCTAGAAAAGCTTTCATATTTCACTGTGTATCCTTTACTTCCCGTTGTGTTTGCCTGGGTAATAAAACATATGAAAGCTGAACAATGTTTATCATTTTCTCTGCTCCTTCTCAAGAATTTATTTATTCCTTAAAGGGAGATGAGTGTTTGCTACTCCCATTAAGTGTTCTGTCCCAGGAAAAGAACATGGTGATGTTCTGACTAAAATCACTCTTGCAGTATTCCTGACGTGGTTTGTCAAAGCTGATGTCTGCCCAGGGTACCAAAGCTTTACCTTCCCTAGCTTGTGCCTGTGCATGACCTCTGCTGGTATGCTTTAGGGTATAAAGATAGATGTATGAGCATGGATTCTCCAGACTATCTCACTGCCGCCTGAATGCAGGTACTGCATCTGTTGGACTGTTAGCTGTTTGGTCATCCGTGCCTTTGCTTCAGTCTTTTTTCATACAAGTGCCCCATTGGGGAACCTTGCTTTTTATCTTACAATTTTTGTTTAAAGTTGTAGATGCTAGCTAGGGGAGGGGTAAGTGCGAGTGTTGCTGGCAGATTCTGTACAACGACTTGCATGTCAAGTGTATTTTTTTTTCTTGCCTAGGCCCGGAACACTATCACAAATCTTGCTCTCTCCGCCAGTCTTTCATTCCAAAACCCCTCAGATCTAGGCTTTCTATCCTAAACACTTTTCTCAAGACCCAACTTCTTAAATGCTTGGCCTAGTCAAAGATGGCTGACTCTGCATCCTTTGTCGCTCTACTGCCAAAAAAAACTTGAGGTTTAGAACAGATTCACAGTTAACCATTTGACTCCAGCATACCAGCTGAGTTTACAGAACCAGTGGTATGTCAGATTACTTCTCAGTTTCCCTGTACTGAGACCCTGTAGGAGGCCAGTATAGCTGCTGAGGCCTTGCAGATTGCTGCTGCATCAGAGGAGTTGCATCTCATTTATGAAAGACCAAATGACGTCCCTCAAATTTTAGTTGGGGATGAGATCCCAGGCAACTTAAGAGGTCAGACATGGATCTTTGTCTCATCCAGGCAGGTATCCTGCCTAAGAAGAAAAAAATAAGACTAAGCATGTTGCCTCTCCCTCAGCAGCTAGGCAGGAGGAGTGGATGGACTTCTTACAAGGATTGTTCAAAGCTATTATGTCTTTGAAACCTCCCTCCTTTTTGTCTCTGCAACCACAGGTTACTCCTCTAAAACTTGCCCTGGTTTCCTCTCCTGATGAGGACCAGGACTATGAATCTGACCATTCTCTGAACTGTTCTTCTCAGCTGCACTCTCCAAGGCCCATCTCTCCCAACGAAGGGGACTCCTTTTCACCTGATCCCTGTATTGAGAAATCTTCCTTTGGGGATACTATATATATAGAACATGATGAAACACTTTGAATGGCAATCCACACAGATCTCTGATCAGAGGAGGTATTGCACCCTCTTGGAGATGGTTACTCCTGCCCCTTCCCAGTCCTGAGGCTTCAAGACATCAAGTCCACCTGCTCTGCACACTTCTAAGAGGTCAGACAGGTTTTCCAAGGTCCCCGATTACCTTTAAATGTCTGTATAAAAACCCAGGGGTAGACCCTTCAGTATATTTTTCTTTGGATAAGCCCTCCAAACTTCTGCCTATTGCTAATGCCCTACCTACTGACAGACAATAGGGCTATGAATAGATGAGGAAAGAAGGCTTACACCTCTGCTACCCTTGCCTTTTAGGGGAATTTAATTATCATACTCAAATGACAAAAGTATTTGCTATCTGTCCTAACTCCTTGGTTATATTGGATCCTCCAACAACAGAATCTAAGCATCAAATGCAGAGCTTACTTTGCAGGCCACTCTGCTTGACAAGCAGCATTAAGTCCAGTTACAATTCTGTGGATGTGGCTTCTAGAGCTGCCACTGGATCTGTTATCTGTAGCTATGCATGGCTTCACAATCAACCTATACCTGAGGATTTTAAATTTGAAATTCTGGATTTGCCATTGAATAAAAGACTTGCCTTTGGCTTGAAAATATTTTGAAGAGACTGGCCACTCGAGGGCCAAACAAGTAAGGTCATGAAAGACTGCAGACAGATCTTACACTCCTCATTTCCTAGATACTGTAGTAACCACCCATTTAAAGCTACTGCCTTCATTAGAAGGGACACTTGAACAGCTTAGAAATGATGAACCCACCCCTTAGTAAAAGATGCTGTGAAAATCCCCAAATTGAACCTCCAGCCAGGAGGCTACCCTTGGCCAGGTGGGAAGCCATTACAACAGACAAGTGTGTCCTCTTCATCAGGGACTGCTATGCCATGTCTTTGCAAAACCTTTCCCCCTCGGAGAGGCATGCCACTACCTCCTCAAAACCAAATACAACTTTCAGCTCTCATTACTCAAGACCTCTTGAATCAGAGTACCATTAAGCAAGTCCCAAAAGAATTCATGGGAAAAGGGTTTTACTAGTTTTTTTGTAGTCCCAAGAAAAGGGCAAAGGTGACCCATCCTCGACCTGTCTATCCTGATAACTCACCTGATGGCTCCATCTTTCAAAATGAATTTCATCCTTCTGTGGGCTTTAGTGTCATCTGATCTGAAGAATGAGTACTTGCAGATTCCCATTCGTTCTGCTTGCAGGAGATCCTTCAGGTTTTTCTCTGACACATTTTCAGTTTACTGTTCTACCTTTTGTGAACACTCTTGAGGCTGTGAAAAGAACAAATTACCTAGTTCCTGTAGGAGCTTTCTGTCACCTTCAAGGAATTTTGTTTTTTCCCTAGCTGGGTGACCACCTGATCCAGGCCCTCTGCCCAGAAATTATTCTTCATCTTCAGTTCACTCTCCATCTTCTGGCTTACTGTAAACTACAAAACTCACGCATGGTTCCTACACAGGACCTGGTGTTTCTGGGATGCAGACTAGAGGCACAGAAAATGCATGTCTTTCTTCCGTTGGAGATAGTCTTGGAAGTAAATGGACAGATTGAAAACTATCTACAACCCATTGCTCTACAAGGGAGAGGCTAAGGACTTTGGGATTCATGGCAGCCAACATTCCCTGTGCTTCTCCTGGCCAGGCTTCACATGAGAAATCCAATGGTACCTGAAGTCTGTGTGGTCCCTGCACTGCCACCTCTTGGACACCCTGGTTCTCCCTCTCCCATATCTCAAGCAGGAATTATTTTGGTGTAAGTGTTGGGTCATTCTCAACGCAGGATTACCTTTCGCAACACCTTTTCAAGTTCACATGGATTCCTCTGAGGTGTGTGTGTGTGTGTGTGTGTGTAGGTGTGTGTGTGTAGGTGTGTGTGTGTGTGTGTGTGTGTGTGTGTGTGTGTGTGTGTGTGTGTGTGTGTGTGTGTAGGTGTGTGTGTGTAGGTGTGTGTGTGTGTAGGTGTGTAGGGGTGTGTGTGTGTGTAGGTGTGTGTGTGTGTAGGTGTGTAGGATCACACTGGGTGCAAGGGAAATGGCAACCCCAGTTTCTGAAAGAAATGAGGGCTCTTCAGATTTTTGTCCACCTTTGGAAACCCAGACCACTCCAATTGTACGCAGATAATCTCAGTCATGTAGTACATAAACCATTGTTGAAGTCATCACATTTGGGTTATCTGCTTGCAGTAGCCCTCAGTCGGCCTGATTATCAAAGTCTTGGATCCTGTGTCGGTTGCTGTCTCATCTTCCGGGACGTCTGGTATAAAGCATGCAGCTGATGCCATTACATCAGTCTTTTTGCCATGCGTTTTTTTGCCATGCGGTGCCAGAAGCAGAAGCAGTTCGCAAGTGCCGGTCGGCCGACTCCTGAAATTTTTCATTTTCAAGTTTCAGAACCGAAGTCTTCAACTAAAGCCAAGTACCCCGTTGGGGAAACTTTTTCTTGCTCTCAACTGATGTCCGTAAAAGTCAATAATTGCATTTCTTGTGGAAAGCAAAATAAGTACTGTATTCCTTGCCTGGGCCCTGACCACGACGTACCTCGTTGTCGATTTTGTGCCTTATTTAAGCAACGCACTATTTGCCGTCGGTATATTTATGCTTCTAAATATTTTGGTACTTGGTTCAATTATCCAGGTATGGCTTCGGTAAGCCATCCCCGACTACAGACATTCGGAAAAAACGCAAAGATAAAGACCGAGACAGGCCGCCTAGGTCCAACGACATTTCTAAGCCAGTCACCAGTTCACCGGTACTCAGTGAGGTGTTTCGCAGCCCGATACCCGCTACTTCAGATTTGCAGGCCTCTACTGAGACCCATTCTGAGTCCGGTATGCCGCGAGATGCTTCAGCTGTGGAACCTGCGGATGTCTCTACCTTGGATGGGTCTGGAGCCACTGTGCAGGCACCGGCTTCTGAGGGTGTAGTCAGGTCTACTGACTTGCATATTAAACCGACGCCATCATCTTCTTCAAGGCCTAAAACTCTAGCTATGCCTAGAAAACCGATGCCCAGACCGCATGGTCAGGCCTCTATGCCTAAAAAACAGATAAGAGTGGCTGAAGACCTTATTACTTTAATCAGGGGAAGCCAGCCTTCCCCATCTGAGACCTAGGACTGAATTTGCTTCTGATTCTCCTGACCAGGATTCTGAAATTTGTTTCCTCTGATCAGGATTTTTACCCTTATCTACCCATGAGGATTCTGATGCAGAGGATTCTATTCCCTCTGCTCTCTTCCCCCCCAGAGGATTTCTCTTTTTTGTTGAAACCCTGCATACTCTCAGGGTGCACTTTCACTGGGAAAGCCAGGATTACTCTGATTCTAAAAAGATGCTTAGGGATTTCTTACTCCTGCCCCAGCATAGGCCTTTAGCTATCCCGCCTGTACTAGACATTGTTGATGCCTATTCTGAATCTAGCTTGGCCGCTGACTCTCTACCTCCTGCTCCCAGAAGACCTGATATGAGAGTCAGGAACCCTGTAATATCCAAGTTCCTTTTTAAAAATCCTACTGCGGATCCTGAGACCATTTCACAGGGACCCAAGGGCATTAAGGCTACTACTCCCAAAAATCCTACCCAGTCTGATCGACTCCAGGGCGCTGGATAGATTGGGTAAGTAAGTGTACACTTGTGCAACTTTGGCCATTAGGGCCTTAAACTGCCAGTTTCATATGTTAAAGTATCGGCAGCATATTATTGGATTGCTTGGACAGAAAATGATGATTCCGGATTGTTCTGAAAATAAGGATTTACAGGATTTAATGCATTCTTCTGAACAGGTTGGAAAGCATACTTTGAAATGTGGTTTTGATTCACTAGCAGCATCTTGCAGGGCTGCGGTCACAGAGTCTGTACTTGGAAGGCGTGCTTGGCTTAAGGAGCAATCTTTGCCAGATCATGTTAAAGCTAAATTGCTGGATGCTCCCTTAAATCAGGACCGCTTGTTTGGCAACAAAACAGAAGAAGTTCTTAAAAAATATGGAGGAAAAAGCTAAATCTATGCAGACTGTTAGATTTCCTACAAGTACAGCCTCCAAGATTTAGTAGGCATTGGCCCTCTAAGAATTGGTCCTTTCCTGCATCTTCCAGGCCTTCTCAGTCTAAACCCAGAACCAGCAGAACACCCAGGCTTCAGTCCCAGGGTACACACAGGGCTAAGCAGTGGGGGGGCTCCCGCTTCCAAATCGGGGAGTAGTAAGACTCCCCCCCTATGGTAAACTGTCTCAGTGACTTAACTTTAAAACTTCCAAGCACTTCTCAACTGACTGCTCCTTTAGGGGGAAAGATTGTTTTGCAGGCAAAAAACTGGGAACTCATTAGCCAGGACAAATGGGTTTTAAATATAGTTTCCCAAGGATACAGATTTCACTTCCACACATTACCAACCCCAAACGGTTGGCCAGATCTACCCCCAAGTCAATGGGCAGAGGCTCAAAAGCAAGTACTCTGTCTTTGTCTCTCTCTCTCTTTCTTAAGCATAAAGGCTATTCAAACTGTACCAGAAGAGGAAAAGGGACAAGGTTTCTACTCAAGACTTTTCCTGGTACCCAGAAAAGACGACTCATGGTGTCCTATCCTGGACCTTTCTATGTTAAACACCTTTTTGTTGATTCCAGAATTCAAGATGCTAACTTTTCACCAGTTACTTCCTATACTAGGCAAAGATGCCTGGTTGGCAACACTGGATTTAAATCAGGGAATCTTGCAGAAGTTACCTACGCTTCAAAGCAGGCTACATGCACTGCCCTTTGGCTTATCTACTGCGCCCAGGGTATTCACATAGTGCCTAACTCCAGTTATTGTATTTTGCAGGCAAAGAAATATTCAAATATACCCATACCTGGACGATTGTCTAATTCAGGCAGAAAGCCAGGACCTACTTCTGAATCATCTCGCATTTTTGCAAAAGGTGCTAACTTGTCTGGGGTACACCATAAATGAAAATAAATCACATCTGTTACCCTGTCAACAAATTATATTCCTGGGCGCAAGTTTGAATACAGCTTCCCAGATGGCTTTCCTCATGCCAGAGAAATAAATTCATTTGACAACTTACTTCAAACTAATGGCCACAAAAACCGTGCTGTCTGCAAGGCAAATACTGCAAGCCTTGGGGTTCATGGCCTCCTGCATTCTACTAATTCCATATGCAAGACTGCATATGAGGAAACTACAATGGTATCTAAAAAGCCTATGGTGTCAACATTCTCAGTATCTAGAAGCAATGATCCCTATCATACCTTGCCTACAGTTAGATTTCCTTTGGTGGGCAGAGGCCTGCCACCAAAACAAGGGACTACCATTCACTCTACCCCCTGCTGCCCAAACCCTAACAGACGCATCAGACTATGCATTGGGGGGGGGCTCACCTGGCAGGGAAGTGCATTCAGGGCAAATGGAACCCAAGCCAAATGCACCTGCATATCAATCAAAAAGAAATGTTAGCTGTACAGAATGCTCTGACAGCCTTCAGGGACCGCATCCTTCCAGGACAATTAAGGACGGACAGCACCACTGTTATGTGGTACATAAACAAGCAGGGGGGGTACCCATTCTTATCCCCTCTGCAGACTAGCCATGGCTCTGTGGAACACAGCCTTGAGCTACCAAGTGCATCTACAGGCTCAATTCCTGCCAGGAAAACTAAATACACTGGCAGACCAACTCAGCAGAAATCTCAGACGCACACGAGTTGAAACTGGAACCAAAGATTTTCAACATGTTGATAAACAAATGGGGGAGCCCAGATATAGACCTGTTTGCCTCCGCCCAGAACTACCAATTGGACAAATTCTGCACAAGGACCCCCCAGAAACCAGCTTGGAAAGTGGATGCTGTGTCCTTCAGCTGGAAAAACCTATCTGTTTATGCCTTTCCTCCTCTGCCTCTCCTCTCCAAAGTACTACTAAAGATAACAGGACAAACCAAGGATGATACTGATTGCACCAGACTGGCCACACTATCACTGGTACCCCCTCTTGCGCAGTTTGTCACTGCTGGCTCCATGGCACCTGCCTCAGACCCCTACCCTGCTGTCACAGCAGGAGAGCCAGATTCTGCACCCCCAGCTTCAAACCCTGAACCTGGCAGCCTGGCTAATTACCTAATCTTTCAGTTACCCTCCCTAAGTAAACAAGTGTTGGATGTCATTTTGGAGGCAAGGAGGCCTAGTACTAGAAAATCTTATGCTGAGAAATGGAAAAGTTTCTGTGCCTGGAACCAAACCCAAGGGATGGCCACAGCAGCGCCCAATTTACCTCAGATTATTCGATACTTAATTGAGACGCTTCACAAGGGCCTCTCCTTTTCCTCCATCAAAATTTACGCCTCAGCCATTTCAACTTGTTACAACACAGAACCACCCCTCTTCTCTCATCCACTGCTCAAGCAGTTCCTCAGAGGGTCCAAAAACTTAAGACCACCCAGGAGAGCCCCAACTCCAGCCTGGGACCTTAACTTTGTATTGGAAAAACTCACTCTTCCTCCTTTTGAGCCAGCTGCAAGTGCATAGTTAAAAATTCTTTCTTGGAAAACAGCCTTCCTTTTAGTAATTACTTCAGCAAGAAGGGTATCTGAATTAAGGCCCTTATGGCAGTGGAGTCTCATCTTTCATGCGGACAGAGTGTCCCTCTGGACCAGTTCCTCCTTCATGCCCAAGGTGGTATCCAGTGCGACTCTTAACCAGTCCATTCATTTCCCAATCTTCTTTTCTAATCCACAGAACAAAGGGGAACGGATACTGCACTCCTTAGATGTGCACAGACAACTTAGATTTTACTTGGACAGGACTAAACCACAAAGGAAATCTGAACAACTGCTGGTGGCATTTGCTGCAGGGGAAGAGGAGAAGGCTATTTCAAAGCAAACCATTTCTAAATAGATAGGCCATTGCATTCATTTCTGCTATAAGCACCATGGAAAACCTATCCCACAAGGGATTAGACCCCATTCAACCAGGGCTGCACCTACCCCTACAGCTTTCTCAGAGGTGTACCTACCAGGGACATCCTAGAAGCTGTTGCCTGGAGTTCTGTACATACTTTCACCAAGCATTACCATTTACCAATTTTTTCTAAATCCAGAGCTGGCTTTGCCACTGCAGTCTTGCAGGACCTTATGGCTGGCCCTAATGCTATCTAAATTCCTCCTCCCATCCTTAGCTTTGGGAATCTACCCAAATGTGATGACTGCAACAGTGAAACACGAAGAACATAGTACAGTTGTGTACACATACCATAAGTGTAGATGTTAGAGTGTATTCACTGTTGCAGTCCTGGTTACCCTCCCTCCAGCCCCCTCACGTTTGGCTATACCTCTACTCTCCTTTTATTATACTTAAAAGCTTTTTGGTGTATTTGCTTTTTTGTTGGAGGTGTAACCTTGTATATTTATATTTAATTGCTTCCCATTAGGGGGGCACCTGACATCTGGGGCAAGAAAAACTGATGTAATGACATCGGCTGCAACTTTACACCCCTGACTACTTGACGTCATGGAAGATGAGACCGCAACCGACGCAGGACCCAAGACTTCAGTAATCAGGCCAACTCTGGGCTACTGTAAGCAGATAACCTAAATGTGATGACTGCAACAGTGAATACAGTCTAACATCTACATTTATGGTAAGTGTACACAACTGTACTTTGGTTCATATTCTGCTGTTTATTACAAATGCATATCATATTTTTTGAAGTAATCTTGTTTGTGTATATACACTCTCACTTTATAAACTGAATTGTGAAAATATTTACTATTTATGTATGTATTCAGTCCGTTGTTCATGCGTTTATGTTGAAATTGTATGGTAGTGAAAATTTGTAAATTAGTATTCCGTTGTTTATGTATTCAAAATTGTAGCTGTAAGCCAGAATTTGCTTGCTTAGGATTTTCCCCAGGAGTCTTCCATAGATGAGCATTACCTAATAGGGCCAACATGTTCAACAGAACATAAATTTAAAGCCAGTATGGGATGACTTTCTTCAGCAGCATCCTTTCCAGTGGCAGTTCCTTGCATTTTCAGAGGCATTGCAAACTTAAAGTGTAGAGCTGAAAGAGTATTCTCTTCATATTCTAACCTACTCTTTTTTATAGGACTGAGGAAGGCTGCAAGACTTGGACGTTCTTAGCCTCCCATAGGTTGCATAGTTAAACTTGATAAAGGAGCCAGGTCTCCATTTCTGAAGTCCCTGAATGAGGGGAGTTTCTCATCTTACTGCAGAAAGAAGACCACACAGCCCAAAAGAATACTGCAGACGATTTGTATATTTACCAAAGTCCCTTTGCATGGTTTTGCCTTTAGTTGCATCCTTTAAGAAATCCAAAGTTGATTGAAAAAGAGAGGCTATGAACACTACTTTCTTGGGTACAAGGAATAAACACTTGTCTGGTCATGTAAGGTTGATTTTTGGGCAGACAGTACCAATCCAGATACCATTGTCTCTGACCAGTGCTGAGAAAAGCTCTAGCCTCACAAAGGCATCTGTCCATCCGCCAGACAAAAGTTCCTCAGAAATTAATACTGCCCTGTAGAATTTCATTATGCAGGAATCACTTATGTGGGTGATGTGTATGCCAGTTGTGGTAATCCATATTATGTAGCACCTTGCTGCTTGTCCTGTCACCCATGCATTTCACTGAAATAGCTGTACATGGACTGATAAAAATCTGTGTGTGGCTCTTGACCTCCTATTTTGCAAACGACTGTGTATTTGTGACTGTACTGCCACTAAACCTCAAATTGTGTGTGTGTGTGGGGGGGGCACAGCCATATCACCACAGCACCACCAATCCAATATTCTGAAGAAAACTTCTGGCAGCAGAGTAGTATAGTTTGAAGATGTCATTCCTGCAGGAAGTGTTCTGCAATACTGGGGTAAGATGCATTTCTCTGTTGTACAGGAGTCCTTGATTGGGAAGAGGGTTTATGTACATAGAGTAATCTGTACTATGGTTACATGCAACTTTAGTACCTGCATAAACCATACATATGTATAACTGTTTATATAGTAGATATGGAAAAGCAGCCCATTAACAGAACTGCCTCTACTGTCCTTTTATGGCCTAAATAAACATATTGTGTGCATATATTGTAGGGCCACTTTTATGTTGTACAGACAGCCCATCTCCAACATTTATTATTTATTGGCATTTGTTAACCGGGAAAGTCCACTGGGCCAAGCAGAGCCCATATTCAGTGGAGGCCCGGGGAGATAAGCTCCACAAAGAAAATATAAATATTGTATCTAATAGAATAGCACATCTATATATATAAAACAAAAGCAGAATACAATGTAAGGCAAGAGGAGAAAAGCTCCTCAGGAATTACAAAGGAATATCTAGTACAATACAAGTCATACATTCAAAAAAGTACAATCTAGTAGCAGAAAGTAATATAAAGCAGGAGAAAAATTAATTAGAATTATAAATGGAGTGTCTACAGCTGAATTCTCACATTTCAGAAGAGTTAAGGCAACACAATTGGAACTGTGCAGCAAGTCTAATCCTTCATTTTGCTGGTCAGAGGTCAACTAGGTCTAGGTTATGACAGAAAGAGGCATAGAGCAGTTACAGATCCATTTAGAATAGAGATATGCCCGCAGAGCTGATTCGAATGAGGACGTGCATTGAGTTGTGTGAATGTTTATAGGAAGGGAATTCCATATTTTAGCTATGACTCGTGAGTAAAGATGCTGGCCAGCAGGTAGATTAGGTTTATGAATTTGGAAGAGTTGATTTTTGATCTAAGGGGTCTGTTATGGTTATAATGGGAGAATAGTGACTGTACAGCAGGACAATCTTGAGGTTTGGTGATGAGTTTGTGATGTTAAGGTGAAGGAAGGCAAGATGGTGGGGGAACTCGAGCCAACTTAGCATTTTTAGAGAAATACAGTGGTTGGACTGGAGATTGGATGTAGCAGATTTTGCTGTAGCAAGTTTCTAGTTTGTTTTTGAGTGAGGATTGGAGGTTGGTTAGTATAGCTGCACTGTATAGGAGGGAGGGAAGTAGGTAAGTTGAAGCTAGCACTTTGTTAGTAGAGAGGGAGAGGAAATGCTTATTCCTATAGAGTAGTCCTAGTTTTCTGTGGGTTTTACTGATGTGTACATGTAGGTCAAATTTTAGGTAATCAATTATGTCTCCTAGCAGTTTGGTATGGGTAACCAGTTCAATCTGTGTGCTGTTTAGAGAAAGAACTGAGATTTCTTAATGAGGGTGCTTTTCTTTGGGGTAAAAATAATGAGCTTAGTTTTGATTGGATTTAGAGAGGCGGTTATCGTGGAGTGAAGTCTCTATGGAAGTAAAAGCAGTTTGGGTCATTTGCAGCAGTTGAGTTGGATTGTCAGATGGGCATATAATTGTTGTCATCTGCGTATTGAACTAACGACTCTTGGCGTATTGATAGGTGGAGGTTGTTAATAAAAAATATTAATAGACGGCCTACTATAGAACCTTGGGGAACACTGGTCGGGTTATAAATATATGGCAATATAGAGTTTTGCCATTTTACAGCTTGCCCTCTATCAGTAAGATGGCTCTTAAACCAACCGAGAGAAGGAGTGGTTAGACCTATGTTAGAGAGTTGAAAAAGGAGGAGAGTGTGAGAAGACCGTATCAAAGGCTTTTGACAGATCTAAGAATAAAGTAGAAACAAGGTCTCCTGAATTACGGGCTTTGTTGACCATGTCCAAGAAGGGTATTAAAGCAGTAGAAGTACTATGGCCTGGTCTGAAACCATGCTGAGTTGGAGGAAAGGATTTAGTTCTTTAGAAGGAATTGCAAAAGTTGCATGTGTTTACATTTTTCTAAGAGTTTAGAGACTGGTGATAGTATAGCTATAGGTAGAAAGTTTTATATCTGTTGCTGTACCTCCTGTATGGAGAGGTAGTATGATTGCTTTTTCCAGAGGCAGTGGGACATAGGGTTCTTGGATAGATCTGTTTAAGAATCCTAATGGGATAAGCAATTGCATCAGCAGCAATTTTTAGAAATTCATCTGGTATGCTGTCGGCAAGGTTTGAGCAGGGCTTCAGTTTCATGAGAAGTTTTTTGATAGTTGCAGTAGGGACCAAATTCTGGCAAGGAAGAGGATTTGGATAAGTCAGAATACGTGGATGATGGGGTGTGATTACATGAAGTAGTTTAGATTTATTTGAAGAATTGAGAGGTAACTGGGGCTGTATGTTCAGAGAGAGCAGAGTATTATTTAGGAGACTATTGGTAGTGGTTGAGGAAAAAGTGGTTGTTATTTTGGCTTTAGTATCAATTAAGTTAGAATTAAAGATGCTTGCTATTTGATCTGAAGTTTTGTCAGGATAGGGGCAGGGATTAGCTTTTGTGCCTGGGTGTAGGAGAGTACTAACAGAAGACCAGAATAGCTTTGGGTTATTTTTGTGAGTCTTTTGCAGGTTGAAGTAAAACTCTTGTCTTTAGCTACAATTTGTTTTGATAGATTGCAGAGTTGTTTGTACTTTGTCTGCATTATTCTTATGCTTGTGTTAAAGCTTCCAAGTGCTGTCCCTAGACTTAACTTCTTTTGTGGCTAGCATTAGCCAAGGGGCATGATTAGATCTTACTCTTTTTTTTTTGGTTCTAATAGGTGCCAGGCTGTCTGCAATTTCTAGGAAAGTGAAGTTAAAGGAGAGTAAGGCATCGTCCAGGGGGAGGCATTTAAGATTATTACAGTTTAAGCTTTTGAGGATGTTAAAAGTGACTAGGTCAAATTTGTGGGTTTCTGACTTGTTTGAAGTGGTTATGTTGTCCATAAAACCTACTCTTTCCTTTTATTTTCTTGAGGGCCTCTGCATGGCACCTGCCTTAGCTTTATACATGCACATGACTGTCCCTACCACCGGTTGGCATATCACTGGAGTATCGCTGCCCATAGCATTTCAGTGGCATCTGCTGTATTCCTTCTTTGCTCAAACCACTAAAGTTGGCATACCTATGGTAACCATCTGTTTGTAGTTGGTAGCCTGTTTGTCTCCAGCAATAACCAGTTTATAGCTATGTCGTTTCAATTGGTGTTGTGCTCTGAAGACTGGGCAGACAGCAGAAAATGGGAAACAAGCTGAGAATGATGTCCTACTGTAATGCATTCAGAATGCATGGGTGTTGTCTGAGGAGAGGAGGATGGTCACTAGTTGCTACAGAACCTTGTCTTGGAGACCTTAATCCATGGCATCACTAGTGTTGGTGGGTGGAATTGCACAACACTAATGTCAGAAGTTAGCCACTAGCATGGTGAGGCTGGCCTGCAAGAAGGCATGCATGATGAGAGATCAGCCCCAGGAGGAGGGACACCTCCCACTGAAATCCTAGTTGTCCAGGAGTTCTTTGTGTACCCACATGAAGGTGAAAGGACAAGTATCGTACCTAGGCAGTGGTTCTAGGAGTGGCTAACCTTGTAGGTGTCCATGGGAGATTCTGCTGGTCATTAATACTGAACATCTTTGCAGCAGCAGCAACATTGCTCATGCTTGGTGTAGTAGGCTGCATATGTTTCTCATAGGTACACCAGTTGTGCAGGCACAAAGGAGTGGTATTGGAGTGCGTGTCTATTTGCATATTGTATACCATTACAATCATCAGCAGGACTGTCAAATGCAGTGTAATTCTGATCAATGAACTCCAACAAGATGGAGCTTTGATAAGTCACCATGTACACCACCCAGAAACGCTAAAATACTAGAAGGCAAATTTTGTAGAAAGGTTTAAACAAATTGAGAAGGAATGATGAAGTGTTTTTGCCCGCCATAAAAAAAAAAAAAATCTTATTTACTAGTGGATCTGAGGAAGTCTGTGGTGTTTTTATAAGACAGATAAAAGCACTTAACCATTCCTTCTCAATTTATTTATTTTTTAAAATATTTTTAAATATAAATTTTGATTTAGTTTAGCTTGTATTCTATACCATTATTTACATACACAACACATGGCCTTACATTTAGCATGGTTACTCGATTAGTGCATTGTATACGCCAGACCACTACTATAGTGATGTCAGGGCAACAGGCTCTTAGCACTTGTGTAGGGTCTGACAGTGGTGCAGAGTGTGTTTGAGTCACAATCTGATGATATACTGGCATTGTCTGGCTCCCTCACTCCTGGATACTTCATTGTAAAGGTACAACCTCACTGACGGCTTTCAGTCAACTTCCAGATCTTCAGCCTAGTTTTTGTTGACCTTATAACCTTCCCCAACCACTTTGTGGAGCTGACTATGGCAACCTGGAGTTTTATGCAGTGAGACTGTTTTATTGTGAATGACTTTGCAATCTTTGATTCTGCCCTAATGCCCTTTACTTAGGGTTGCCACCTTTTGTTGTGGCTAAAACCAGACCAAGCCATCACCCTTTTCACCTCCCACGACCCTGCTCATTATCTCGCCTCTCCCCACCCACTTTGTGAAGTCATAGAAATCTCAAATGAGGAACGCTCTTTCTGTTTGTGACGTTTTCTTCTGCCGCTTTACTGTGTTTTTTTTTTTTTTTGTATTTAAAAAAAAAAAATCAGCTGATTTAACGAGCTACATTAGTCTTTATTTTTTTTAAGCAGATTATTTCTGCACTACTGGACAAATGTTTGATTTCCAGATAGTTTAGAACAAAACAAATAGATGGCAATGCTATCTTTGGTGCCTTACTCCTTAATAGGATGAATGTATGTTGGCCACTGTTTTATGTGATTGTGTGACACTCGTACTAAATTGTGTTGGCCCACCATCAAGCCATTTGCCAGTTAGAAGTCTAGAATAGTCTCGCCTTCTGTATTCCTGTTGCCATGTGGACCCAGGTAATCCTCGAATCCTGTTGTCTGTTCTGAGATGAGCATTTATATTTCCCATTATCAACACCAACTCCTTTTATCCTACTTTATCTAATAGGCCCTGCAGCTGCTGTCTTGAGTGCACTCTTCCTTACCATCACATCCCTGGTGTAGAACATAGTGTGAGATTATGAATACTCCCCTATCACTAAATATGATATCCCTCGCATCAATTCTCAAAGAAGTCGTCTTTCCTCCTGTGGGATTAGTACACTCACTGGATGCAGTGCTCTTTCATCTAGTCTCCTGGAGCTAGGTCCTCTCAATGAACCTATTTTCTGTTTAGCAATCCTTAGTACACAGTGGTAGGTTGACTGGTTATACCCAGCTTAGCATAGCTAGCTCAGGTAATCCAGGTGGGGCAGCTGTACTCTGGCAGCCAGGGCTACTAGGCTTTATGGCCCACTTATCAGTGGCAAATACCCATGCCCAAATTTGGCAACGTTAGTTAAAATGACCAAATCACCTACAGCTGATTTTTTTTTTTTTTTTTTTTTTTACAGTGGCTAGCCTTGAAACAGCAAGCAGTTCAAGATGTGTTGCACCTGTAGGATACTACACGCCACTAGATACCTAAAGCAGCTGGTCTACACATCACCCCCCCCCCAGTAGGCACTATCTAGACTATGCAGTGCTGCCTGAGACTGCATTCAGTTTTGGGTGGGTATGTGGTGGAAACACACAGCATGCTTTTTTTTTTTTTTTTTTTTTTTTTTTTTGGGGGGGGGGGTGGTTGGAACTCTGCAGTGACATGGGGAGAGTTTGTAGAATTGACAGTCATTGGCCACAGGTCAGGATCAAACCCTGTACCTTGTGCTTGGAAGCTGAAAACCTTAACTGTTATACCAACCATGTTTCCAGTCTGTCCTCTGCAAGTCTAATGGTATCACCCCCCCCCCAAAAAAAAAAATGGGCAAAGATGGCTACCAGCCTCCATTGACAGGGCACCTTAACCATTTATTCAATAAAGGTTGTTACCATAGTGCAACATTTTTGCTATAGGGTCCTGTTTTCTTACCTCACCAAGCAGTCGGTGTTCCCAGATCATGCTCCTTTAGTGGCACCTCTTCCCTGTCACTGGAGGTTGTGTTTCGCAGAATGCTTTTTGCTGTGAGACTTAGCTGTGTCTCCTGTGACATAGCCACCTACCCAGCTTGTGTTTGATAAAGAATTCACTCAACCCTCTATTTTCTGTGGTGTGCTTGAGTGTGCCTTATGCACAATGGTGTTCTGCCATGCAGTGTCCAACATAGCTTTTAAATAGCACTACATCATGCTTGTGTCATGGGACCATAGAGCTGCAGTAGAGGCAGTTTACTTTTCCTGCTATGTTCTGTGACTATTGCTGTCTAGGGGTGGTAAGTCGGCTGCTTGCTGTTTCTCTGCCTTATTGCTGTTACCTGGTTCTGTTTGGTGTGTTTGTGACACGAGCTCCTGTAGCGGATCTAGACTTTCTTAGGACAGAAGGGTCATCTACATGCTCCCTACTGTCGTATGCAGGGTTGCCTGATTTCTAAACTGACCGGGACCAAGGGGAAAAAAAAGGCCCTTCACGATAAGTGAAGACCAAAAAATGTTTTTCCTGCAGAACTGCCAGCTGTTCCGCATTAAACAGAAGTAGCTCCATTTTACAATTTATGATTGGCCAGTGTATAAGCCAATCAAAAATCACAAAGCAGAGGCTGTTTCGCTGGGATTTAACAGGCAGTGCAGGACTCTGGATTGGGCTGCTGATCTCAGGACAGTACCGCTCAAATAGGAACGTCTGGCAACCCTGGTCGTATGTATCCTGTTACATTTTGTGAATATTGTATACTGTTGTGGTGGTGTAATGGAAAGCCTTCCACAGCCCACCCAACATGCTTTGTAAAGTTTCTGGACTGCACATAGTGGTGTAATTGGGTCATCTATAGTCAACCAGGGCTGTAGTAATTATCCTGCGTAGACTAAAGTACAGTGGGAGCATATGGAGAGAGAGAACTTTGTACACATTCAGTATGTCTCTGCTTGTATCTAACTAGCACCCTGCCTGCATTTGCCAACTAGGTAGACCTGTGTAATTTTACTGTGCAGAAAGTGGTAAGGTTGGTGACTTGTATACCAGCTGTAGGAGTGACCAGCACTGCCATTGTACTGTCCCAGCACATGATTAATTAATCCCCATGTATTGAACAAAGTCAAGCAGTATGTAGAAGAACGCCTCCTATTGATATTGCTGTCCATGAACAGCAGCTGGGGCCTTGGTTGCCATGTGTGTAATCTATAGCCCCTAGTACTTTAGGGTTGTTGATAATGTCTTAAAGGTCACTTATTGGTGGTAGTCTACCCTTGTGTATTGGGGTAACAGATGTTTGTCCACATATGGAAGCAGCACATCAAGGACGTTGGAGTACTACTTGTGTAGGTCTCCTTCCTGTACATTGCTGTGCTGCATACTACAGAAGCTTCATACAAATTCTGGCTGTAGTATTTATACTGTCTGTAGTATGGTTTATACTACATTTTTTAGGTTTGTTCAGAATGATTGTTAATGTACACAAGGAATGCAGAACACACACACCTTTTGTCTTCACCAAGTACCCTTAGATTATGTTAAATCCTTTCAATACAAAGTTGGTATTGTTGCATTTCCCTTGTATCTTTTGGTCCCAGAACATTGTTTATTTTCCAACATGGCTTCACATTTGTGTTGACTTTCATTTCACTGCTTCATATGTCTTGCTTAGCAGGCTGCTCATACTTTTTCACTTACTCCTTAATTGCTTTAGCCTAGGTTTTTGTGTAAAAGCACATCTTTTTCCTCTTTCCTGACCTTATGTAAGGCTGATTCATAAGACTATTTACTCAGCAGCTGGACAATATGGGGTTTTGTAATCTGCTTTCCTTTTATTTTTTTTTTCTGGGAGTCTCTACGGCTTGATGAAAAGTTGAGAGGAAGTGTTAATACAATGAGACTCATCTTCATTTGACGAAGTTTCTGTACAAACTCACTACTTGTATTGCTCCGGATGTCAATATCTTTGGCGTTTCATGTCTGTCCACAGTTGTGCAGAACAAGCTATTTATAATTTTAGTCTGGTATCTGTATCTTGTCCAATTATTTTTGCCTACTTATTATAGTAGTCTGTAAGGCTTACCATTGAAGTTTTCCTTTACTCCCCGTTTAAGGGAGTGGTGTGGTTACAGTACAGTCTTACTTTGCTTTAGATTGGCTATTATGCTAATTTTATTTTGAGTAAATGCAGAGTTTGTGTCTTTCGGCTTTTCCCGGTTAGGGGTCGCCACAGCGGAACTCCGGTCCGCTATTGATTGGCAGTAGATTTTTACGTGCTGGCTTGCCGGGCCTAATGCACAACTTTCAACGAAGGAACACCCATTCACACATGTCGCTACACAGAAGACACTCTGAGAATTGAACGGGCAACGTCTAACTGTGAGGCGACAACGCTACCGCAGCACCATCACCGCAGCATTTTGAGTAAATGCAGAGTACTGAGTAAAAAGAAAAAAAAGGGAATTGCAAGGAAAATATTACAGTAAAAATGTATATTGAATTTATTATGTTGTTATGCCACAGTTAATCACCCAGTCTCTAGAGCAACAAAGTACATTTGAGATGGCAAAACACATTGGTTACACCAGAAGCATTGCCGAATATGGTCAGTCTGTATAAAACTATGGAGTACAGAATTAAAGGCAGGTGATATTGGAATGTGGAGTTGAGGTACTTTAGGAAGATGAAGCAGGATTCCAGGGTATAAAGGCATGGCTTGGGGAAGGGAGAGCAGTTGCACCCTTTGGAATATAGCCTAAACAGGTTTGTGACCAGATGTCCTTCAATATCGCTATTACAGTATTTACAAAAGGGATTCCCTGCCAAGGATAGCCCAGTATACCTAAGCCTTTGGATTTTATAGACATATGTCACACGTATGCTCCCCACTCAAGGTGTAGGGCATAAAGGTGATATACCTACCTTACTTAGAACTTCTTTGCGCCAGTCCGAATGCCATCATTAACCATCAGTCCGAACGCTGCTGCGTCTATGCTGGTTACTGAGCCGTATTTCAGGTAAGTGTCCCATTGGGGTTTCTTATTTTCTTCCATTTTCAGTTTTGTGGATTTACATATCATCCAGAAAGGAAAAATGGCACTGTGGGAGGCAGATTCCTCATAAGGATTGTCACAAGCAGTGTCTCTTCTATTTGGGCCACAAGAAGTGTTCTATCTGCTAAGCATTTTGTCCCCAAGACCCTATGTAGTATTCTCTTATTGTCCATTTATCTGATGAACCAATGTTTTAAGCTGTTGGCGCAGGGTGCTGTGGCAGAATCTTCTAGTCCTGAAGGTCAGCCACCTGTCAAGAAAAAGGCCAAATGGGTCAGGTCTGGTTCAGCTGCTGTCCCGCCTCCCCCAGATGTGTGTCTCGAGGCTGCTGAAAGCCCCAGAGGATCCACCCGATTGTTACACTGGTTTCCTCTGCAGTGACCATATCTGAGGCCGGCATTGATCCGACTTCTCCCATGTCCCATGAGGGTCTGCAGATGTCCTTCTGGATGTTCAGGGGAAACCTCTGGTCATTTCAGAGGGTTTAATGGGGATTACACAGATACTTGTTCTGGAGGAGATTCCCACTGTTAGTTGAATGTGGGCAAGGGTCTGAACCACCTAAGGTGTTTAGGGAAAACTTCTCTCAGAAGAAAATTTTTCCCCTGCTCCTAAAGATCCGCAGTGTGAATGGCAGGATTTTACCCAGGGGTTATTTAATGCATTAGTGGTCTTTTTTAAGCCTCTTCAAGGACTAAAACAATCGGTAAAAACTAAATGAAAACTCCAGCCAAGCTAGAACTTCCACTGAGTGACCTCTCAAACCTCTTGTATCAGAGACACATGGGATATATGCAGATGACCCTTATGAACATCAGGCGTTTCAGCTATATGGCGATTCTGAATGCCCATGACTAAGTCAAGGGTTATTTCAATACATCTCATGTGCCTCTGATACAAGAGGTTTTAAGAGGTCACTCAGTGGAAGGCATGGCTGAAGTTTTCATTTAGTTTTTACTGATTGTTTTTTGTCTGTGACCATCTCACTCATTGTTTTTATTTGTTAGGATATTTTGCAGTCACCCTAATGGTAATGGACAATTAGCGGGGTATAACAGTCCTGTGTTTCTAATGCTTAGTCAAACACTCTGCTTGTGCTGTGCTGATGAAGTCCTAACAAGGCGTAAATATGCATTTCTACAGCTAGTGGGGTTTGGCTTTATTGGCCTGACATTGTCCATTAAATGACTTAAGAAAAAAGTCTTGGGCATTCAGAATCGTCATGTAGCTGAAACACCTGATGTTCATAAGGGCCATTTGCATATATCCCATATGCCTCTGATACAAGAGGTTTGATAGGTTACTTGGTGAAAGTTCTAGCTTGGTTGAAGCCTCTTCAAGGAGTTTCTATACCTGCTCCCCCTTGGTCCTCTGAGGACTTTGATTCAGAGCAAGAGTCTTTGGCATTTTCCTCTCAAATCCCTTCTCCCTTGGATTATGGCTCTGAGGAGGATGACTGTATTAGCCCTGATTCTCCCTTTGAAGAGCTCCTTTGGGAGCACTTTCTCATAAGATGGAATTTTTTAAATGGGGCTGTTCTCATGTTTCCAACATTCAACAAAAGGTATTAGGAGTTGAACATGGAGATCCTCAAGCACTCTGCTGTTTCTCTTGGCTGCCCTTTTGGATACCTTTTCATTAACTTCTGTGGCCCCAGATTCTCAATTTGTAGCATCTAAGAAGCCTGACAGATTTTATAAGGTGTCTGAGAAGTGCAAGTTTGTCTACAGATGTCCTATAGTGTTCATCTCTTCCGGTAAACCTAAGCTTTTGCCTTCTACTAAACTACTTTGTTTAGACAAGGATGGTAGAGCTGTGGAAAGGCTGGGCAAGAAGATGCATACTGCTGCCACCATGGCCTTTTGGCCGATTAACTACCAGACACACATGACCAGGTAGCTTTTAGCCCTTCCTTCTGTCTTCCCAGGCTACCTGATATCTTCCTGATTCTGAAGTGAACGCCCCGGCCATCTCTTTACTGGGCTCTATCTCTTAAGTAGCCCACCGGTCTAACTGTAGCTATGATGCAACTAATGCCTCCTCTAGGGCTGCTGCTTTTGGTAATGTTTTGAGACCTTACTCTTTAGCTTCATCTCTAGCCATTATCTAATGATATTAAGGATAAACTGCTGGATGCTCCTCTTGATACTAACAGCCTGTTTGATTCTGCGTTTGCTGAGCTTTTTAAGTCTTTGCAGGATAAGGGTAAGGCCTTGCATGATTTGAAGCATATATTTTTCTCGTGTTCCCAAGTTCGAGGAATTATCTGTCTAAATTTGTGTTGTTCACAGACCACCTTTAATCTACTCCCAAGGGTAAGAAGGGTTCTAGGTGGGTTCCTCCTGCTAAGTCTGCTCAGACTCCCACTTCTCATGAACCTCCAGGGTTCTGTCTCACTGTTTGCTTCCCCCTTTCCTGAGACAATTTCCCTTATCTCTCCAGTTTTCCCTTGTCCCTTCCCAGTTGGTTAAAGATCACGCAAGACTCTTGGGTTCTGTCCATCAATCAGGGGTACTTCATGGCATGTAAATCCATTCTTCCTTTTCTGGGCCTCCATCAACCTCCTCAGGATAAGATTCCTTTCTTCCCAGAACGGCTTCAATGCCTTATGGCTTAAGGTACCATTTAAGCTGTGCCCCCTTCCTAGGAGGTGAGGGGGTTTTATTCCAGAATGTTTCTAGTTCCCAGGAAGGAGGTTTTATTCCAGAATGTTTCTAGTTCCCAGGAAGGAAAGCACCTGGAGACCTATTCTAGACCTTTCTCCGCTAAACACATTTCTGAAGATCCCCTTCTTTTTGGATGCTGTCCCTTGAGACTCTATTTCCTCTTCCTCCCCAGGCTTTCCTGGTCTCTCTGGATCTCAATGATATTAATCTTCACATCCCAGTTCCTTCCCTTTTCACATTTTTTACATTTCTGTTTCTTCCTTGCATTTTCAGTTCTCTGCTTTGCCCTTTCTACTGCCCCAAGGATTTTCACCAAATGTCTCACTCCTGTGATTGCTTTTTGCAAGATGAGGGAGGTTCAGATCTTTGTCTACTCATTCAGGCTCCTTCCCCCGAGATCCTGCTTCAACACATCCACTATACTGTTTTGTCTCTTGCAAAGCCTGGGTTTTTACCATAAACACCAAAAATCAGTCCTGGTTCCTTTCAGGATCATGTATTTCTTGGTTGCAGGCTCCAAGACCATCCCTGTGCTGACTTCCCTGCCTCCTTGAAAGGCTCTTTCCTAAACTTTTTTCAATCCCTTTTTGATGGGTTTCACTTACAGCCAGAAAGTTTCTGTGGGCACTAGGATTCATGGCTTCCACCATTCCTATGTACCTCTAGCCAAACTTCGGTGGTTCCTAAAGTCAGTATGGCTCCCAACAATGTCATATTCTAGATTTTCTGTCCATCTTCTATGCTTCAATCTTCAGCTTCAATGGTGGATTCCTCATCTATTGCTCAACCCACAACTTCCTTTTCAGCTCCCATTTCCCTCTCTTAAACTGTTTCTGATGCCTCAGACAATGGGTGGGAAGCTTCTTTGGTCCCTTCAGGGGTTTCTGGACCCCTCATCAGAGGTCAAACTATATCGATAACCAGGAAATGAGAGCTCTCCTTTTCACTCTTCAGACCTTTCATTCCCTTTTTCTTTTTCAGGGCCTCTCAAAGTCTTTACAGACAATGCCACTGTGATGTGGTACATCAACAAAGTAAGGGGGTTTCAGTCCTACCTTCTGAGGATCCTGCCCAAGATAAAGCAGGACTCTCCAATATCTTGTTCGTGACTCCCTTTTGGCCTTGGCAGCATTGGTTTTCTGTTCTGCACTTAGCCAAGGGGAATCACCACAAGTTACCTCACAAGGTGGACCTAATCACATAAGACAAGGTGTCTTCCATCCACACTTGTCCACTTTTCAGCCGACATTGTGGGAGATGTGTTTTTTTTTATCCCTTTTAAGCACATTTTTTCTGAGTACACTTTTAGGATTCTGCAGGAGGCCAGGAAACCCACTACCAGAAAATCCTATATGTCCAAATGGAAGAGATTTTCTGTTTGGTGCCTTGCTTGTGACAAGGATCCACTTTCTATGGAGATCCTCTGGTTCTCTGTGTGAATTGTTGCATGCTGGGTTACCATATTCTGTTAAAGCTCACCTCTCAGCTATATTAGCTTGTCTGCCATTAACTCCTCCTCTGGCCTCTAGGTTTGAAGTCGATTTCTTAAGGGCGTCCTTCATATTAGGCCTTGCAGGAAGCCTATTCCACCTTCCTGGGACTAATTTTGCGCTTGAAAAAATTGACTGTGGTTCCTTTTGAACCTGGAGCTTGAGTTTCCTTAAGACAATGTACATGGGAAAAACTGTTCTTTTGGCCCTTACTTCATCTAAGAGAGTGTCTGAACTCTAGGCTGTTATGCTTTTCCTCCTTTTTTTAGTTTTTCCTAAGGAAGGGTGTCTCTTCTTACTTATCCTTTTATGCCCATGGTGGTTAATGAATTGTCTCCTAGTCTGTTAATGTGCCCCCCCCCCCCTTTTCCTTCTCCACAGTCTGCTAGTGAGAAGGTTCTTCACACCTTGGATTTGCATAGACAGCTTGGATATTTATTTAGATAAGACTAAGACCGTTTGCAAGTCTGAGCAGCTTTTAATTTCCTTTCATTCCAGATTTCTAGGTTTGGATGTTTCTAAGCAAACCATTTCTTCATGGCTGTCTAAAGCCATTTATTTATTTTTTTTAACCTTTTCATGGGAAAAGCCTTTCTACATCTGTAAAGGTTCATTCTACCACTGTCGTGGCTTCCTCTGGTCATTTGTTTAAGTTGTGAATACCAATTCCATCCTTGAAGCTGCTACTTGGACCCTGTCTGTACCTTTTACTAAGCATTGCAAATTGGATGTTTCCAGAGCATGAGCTGTGGGCTTCTTGAGTGTTCTGATGGGCCTTCTTCCTCCCAGCTTTCCTCTTGCGCTTTTGTACTGCCTTTAGTAAAGCGTACTGAAACAGTGATATGGAAGGACATAGTACGGTTGTGTAAAATCTTACCATAACTATATTTGCTAGCTTCCTCCCCCCTCACCCTTCTGCTGTACTTTTTTTCCTTCTGGATACACACGTTCCTCCTACTTCCTAGGACTGTTGTGCCTTCTGGGGCTTTTCATTTCTGAGGTATGTATATCTTTGCATTATCTTTGTCCTGTGCCTTGAGTGGGGAGCATGCGTGTTATCTACAATTTCTAAAATCCTAAGGTTTTGGTATACTGGCTAGATGTTGGGCTACCTTTGGCAGGAAATCCCATTAGTAAAGAATACTACAGTGGTCGTCTACTGTTAAGGCAAGATTTTACACAACTGTACTATCCTGAAGTAATTTTACAAATGCCATGTTTAGTTTAAGGAAAGTTTTGTTGGTATTCTGTATAGAAGGGTAGGATTGCAAAAGGGGGCAGTGCACATTTTACTTGCATTATAGGTATGCTTGATGCATTTTAAACTCTAGTGTAATGAGTTGAGAATGCAGTATTTTACTGGTGGGTTATGTAGGGCTGAAGGGATTTAAGAATGTCATATTGGTTCAGCACAGCCATATGTGGTATATTTTTGCATCTGTGTCTAGGTGATTATTTGTATGCACCTCTTGAGGTATAATTTTTCGGCAAACTTTTATATTACTTGTTGCCCATTTGTGGGGGTGCTGTATAACATTGATACTGTGGCATCCCTATGCATTTGTGATGCTACCCTTGTTGTGTTAGTGTTGTGAAAAGCTTATTTAAGGATATTTCTTGACTTAGTTTAAATTCAGCAGAGTAAACATGATTCATTGATGTAAAAAAATGCAGCAATACATAACTGTATTGCTGCATAACAATAAACCCAACGTATGTGTTTTTGCATACGTAGCTTTCACTTGCAGAATTTTTGCTGTTGCCATGTGATCATAGCTCTCAATCTCTTAACACACAAAAATCTGAACAAAACCAAAAATAATAGGGGGACAAAGCCCCAAAAATAAGTACACATTTTAAATATTGCTCTTATAAACTTAGTCACTAGAGTAAACGTTCTTGTGTTACCATGCATTTTGAAGGATATGAAGTCTGAAACTCAAATGTCTGTCATTATTTAGTGAAGTCCTCATTAATTTGCTGCAAAAATCTAGAAGATCACAAATTTTGAGGATGAGACCAAACATATGTGAGAAAAATCTGGACATTCTGCGAAAATCTGGACAACTGAGAGGTGTATGCATGTGATGTAAATGCAGTACAATCACAGACCAGAGGGCATGTTTATGTTTTTTTTTTTTATTTTTTTTTGTGTGTGTAATGGTAGTGCAGTGTGAATAATTTTAAAACATTTTTTTCTGAAATGCCCACAAAAGACTTCCTGTTGCATACATGGTTTGCATTTTTGCCTTGAATGAATGGAGAAGTCTGAGAGTATTTTTATATTAAAAAACACCAGAATTAAAGTCCATTAATTTTCCACTTAATGTGTAACACACATTTATTTTGCAATGTTAGACAAGTACTGGTGCAAACTGTAGTTTTGTCAGTAAGTAGTAACAGTATATTGGTTATCTTTATTTTGATTTAAATGTTTTATTTTTGTAAAGCTGTGATGTGTTGTAGTGCTATCCTAAGTTTTCAGGTTGTTTTGTGTGAGGATAGGCTTTTTTCCAAGTCTGCATAAAGTTGTGAGGTGCAATAAGAAAACTACTACTAAATGGCAGTTTGACCCTGAGGTGGTATACAGGTTAGAGTGGTAAGAAATACTGTGGTGCAGTAGGCATGTTATCTTGCATGTTAAAGTTTGCATTTTCTTACTGATGTAGTGTACCTTTTGGAACAGTGTGTGAATTCAGCACCAGTCCCTCACTGGGACCAGTAAGGAATACTTTAGAAGACTTAAATTAATCCTGAAAACAGAGTTGACATCCAGGAACAAAATTCAAGCTGTAAACCAGTCTGCTCTTCCTGTCCTAACTTAGTTTTGTAGTGATTGACTGGCCCCAAAACCGGTCTGTATTACCTTATCGAACGATGAAAAGAGCGAACGGTATTTCATCTTACCGAAATACTTAAATATACCAACTCTCTGAGATCGCACCGTAGTGGAGGAAATGGCAAAGTCACGAAGGTGGCCCACCAATGTTTTTCCCTGGGAAGAAAATCGATGGTCCGTGTCTTCGCTGTTTAGGGGTTTCAACCTTTCAGTTCGATGAAAGAGCGTTTGCTCTTCATCATTGGATAAGGTAATATAGACCCCCCCCAAAAAAAAAAACATGGCTAGATTAGATAGGAAAAGAAGGAAGATGCTTCATGCTCACCAAATGATTTATAAAAATCAGTGCATACCAAGATTATAAGTTCCCCTTTGCGAAGGAGAGATAGGCCTCTCTGAAACAGATTACATATGTAAATCTGCAATTGTGGGACTCCACAATCTACTTACCTCACAAGACCTAAATGTAGTGAAAGTTTTAAAGCATTAGGAGAATAAATCTGAGGACTTTCCTGCTTAGTCTAGCAGAAGCATATGGGCATCAAGCAGGAGTGAAAATCAAACCACAAGTGGATAAAAATCAGGCAACTGAATGTGCCAAAAAAAAAAAACAAATGAGAGAATATAAGGTGAAGGATGAGATGAGAAGGCAAGAAATGTGGAAAATGCGTAAATATAGCTGCAAGTGTAGAAAACTTCTGGAAGAACCTCATGTTGATCAGGAACGAATGAGGGAATGGTTAAGGAGAGGCGAATTCAAACCAAGCGATGAAAGGTTAATATTGGTGGCACAAGATAGTGGGCTTACATACACGGTTTACAAAGTCCTTTGAACATGTGGTTGAAAGACAAATGCAGGTTTTGTAAAACAGAATTGGAAACCATTGCACACCTCGTTGCTGGTTTTAACATACTAATGGCAGAAGGGCTGTATACTGAAAGGCATAATACTGTGGCAGTACTGCTGCACTAGGGATTGTACAAATATTGTGGTATTGAAGTGGCTGGAAATGAGCCAGAAAGCGTCATAAAAACTGATCATCCATTACCAACAGTTCAAAAGATAGATGCTAGAAAACCTGATATAGTGGTCCATGAAAAGAAGACAAAAGTAGCACTGATAATTGCAATAGCCACACCCAGTGAGTACTGTCTTGCTTTTAGAGAGGGACAAAGTCATAAAATATCACTATTTTCAGGCAAAAATGAGAGCAGTGTGGAAGAAAGATAACCAGACAGTTCCATTAGTAGTAGGAGCAATGGGTCTTGTAAAAAAGAATCTACAGTCTTATTTAGATCTGTTTCCAATACATGCAACTCTGTACGAACTGCAGGAGTCGTCGTTGCTGGGCACATTGCGGGTGCTGCAAAGAGCACTTCTGGCTGACATCAAAGATTGAAACAATACTAATTTCATAAACTTTAATTTTAGTTTTACTTTGACTTGGGAATGGGGTCCATTCCCGTCATGGTATTAGAAACCCAAAAGACTTGGAGAAATTTAAAAAAAGGGAGTCACCATCACTGGTAGTGTGAAGACTGCGGTGAGGTTCAGTTAGGTTCTGCAAGTAAATCCTTCTACTTTGTAGCAATTAAGCAAAGGTTTATTTCACTTTTTTTTCCTTTAATTTCTTCTGTGTTGTAGCTGTGATTTCATTTTTAGAGGTAACTGGTATAATGTAACAACAGATCTGATGTTAGTCTTCATTCATTCTTGACTGTTGGGTTCGGTTCTGATCCTTGGAACCGACTCCGCTGATGTCCTTCAAGGATGCAACTGCAGTCCTAACATATGGGTTGTCCTGCCTCAGGCAGCCCTTCGGTCGGCCGGATTCCAAAGTCTGGGTCCGGCGTCGGCTGATGTCGCCCTTTCCTCGACGTCAGAGCGCCTGGGGTATAAAAGCGTCAGCCAACGCCATCTTCAGACTTTCTTGCCGCACGGCGCCCGAAGCAGAAGCAGTTCGCAAGTGCCTGTCGACCAGCTCCTGTGTTTTCAGCTACTGAAGTCTTTAAAAAAGCCAAGTACCCCGTTGGGGACCTTTTTTTGCCTCAGCTGATGTCAGATAAAACTGTAAAAGTTAATAATTTAACTTGTGGGAAACAAATACCTCATAAGGATTTCCACTCTTACTGCTTACCCTGCCTAGGCCCAGAACACAACGTCTCGGCCTGTACAGCTTGTGCATCTTTCAATAGAGGCGTCTCTTAGGCGTCGGACAGAGTTTGCACAAGATTGGGGAAGATTTCAGTTATATCATGCCATCGGAGCTTCCGACAGCACATTTACCTAAAAAACGGAAGGATAAGGACCGACACCCGCGGTCTCGGCCGACACCACGCTTAGGCCTACCGCGAGTGCCTGTCTCTTCTGAGCCGGTTTCACAACCACTACAGACCGACGACACCGCCCCACCGGTTACTTCGGTACCTGAGGCCAGCTCTGTGCCGGTTTCTGTTCTCCCCTCTGAGACCGAAGCCCAGGATATTTCTAACACCATTTCAGTGGATAAGACTACTCCAGTACGCGGGGCTGCCAGGCCTCCAGTGTCTATGTCCATTAAGGCCTACACATGTGCTAAGGCTGCCAAACAGGCTAAGTCTCTCCCTCCAAGATCTGTTTCTCTGGGATCCACTTCTGGTTCTCAAATTTTAAGTTTAGCTGAGGACCTTATTTCTTTAATTAGGGGTTCTCAGCCACATCCAGATAGAGGCTCTCAGCCGCCTTCTGTCAAGAGGCCTAGGGTTGAGCAGGTAGATCCCCAGTCCTCTGATGAGGCCTCAGGTGATTCTGCACTTTCAGACTACCAGGAGGAGGCCTTCCCGGCCTACGAGGATTCTGATGCGGAGGAATCCATTCCCTCTGCTTCTCCTCCTGAGGAGTTTTCCTTTGGGGAAACACTTCATTCCATGAGGGAACACTTCAAATGGCAAGGCCAAGAATACTCAGATTCTAGGAAAAGGTTAAGGGAATTTTTAAAGCTACCTCAGCATAGACCCTTAGCTATTCCTCCAGTTTTAAATGTTTTAGATGATGTGTACTTAGATTGTAGTGTTTCCCCTGACTCCCTCCCCCATGCTCCTGTCAAGCCAGACAGGTACTACGGGGTCCCAGACACACATCAATTTCTGTACAAGGGCCATACTGCTGACCCTGAAACTATTTCTCAGGGGCCTATATTTCTCAAGGGCCTAAAGGGGTTTCCTCCACTCCTGCTAAGAATCCACTTCCTTCGGAAAGAGATTCTAGGGCTTTAGAAAGGTGGGGTAAGAAAGTATATACATCTTCCACCCTTTCTATGCGAGCATTAAATTGTCAATTTCATATGATTCAGTATCAGGAATACATGTTGGATGACTTGCAAAAGAAATTGGCTTCCCCTGAACCACTAGATAGAAAGGGGTTACAGGAATTGGTTTATAAGACTCGGCAGGTTAGCAACCATTTCCTTCAGTGTGGATATGATGCATTGGAAGCTTCATGTAGAGCAGCAATGACAGGTGCGGTCATACGCAGACATGCTTGGTTAAAGGAACAAACATTGCCAGACCATGTGAAAATTAAGCTTTTGGACGCACCACTAGAGAAACATAAGTTATTTGGTGCTACTGCACAAGAGGTTTTAAAGAAAATAGAGGAAAAAGCAAAATCAGTGCAAACAGTCAAAGATTTCATCCAGGTACAGCCTCCAAGATTCAGCAGGAATTGGCCTTCCAAGCATTGGTCCTTTCCAGACAGACAAATTTCAGAGGCAAAAACAGACGTGGTAGAGGGCAAACTCGAGGCTCCTACAGAGGACGTCAATGGCAGCCTCCGAACCAGAGAGGTGGGGCAGGACCTTCCACTGCTCCACACAGGGACAATCTCAATGACTTGACTTTGACTCTGCCATCCAGGGCTCAATTAGAAGCACCTTTGGGCGGAAAATTATCTTTATTCTCACAAAATTGGCACAATATTACAAAGGACAAATGGATACTGGACATAATAGACAAAGGATACAGATTCCATTTTCATACACTACCAACAAGACATGGCAGGCCAAACCTGCCACCAAATCAAAGAGCAGAGGCACTCAAACAAGTAACCAACCTACTTCAAATAAGAGCAATAGAAAAGGTTCCTTCTGCAGAACAAGGCCAAGGATTTTATTCAAGACTGTTCCTTGTTCCAAGAAAAGAAAACCAATGGAGACCCATTCTGGACTTGTCCGCACTGAATACTTACCTTATTGTGCCAAAATTCAAAATGCTGACTTTACAGCAACTCCTTCCCATGCTGGGCAAGGGGTCTTGGCTGGTAACTCTGGACCTCAAGGAGGCATACCTACATGTCCCAATCAGACAAAGTTGCAGAAGATACCTCAGATTTCTTGCAGGCTCAGAGCATTATCAATTCTCAGCATTGCCCTTTGGCTTATCTACTGCGCCCAGAGTGTTCACGAAATGCCTGGCATCAGTAATTGCACATTGCAGACTTCAGGGGATACAAATATACCCTTACCTGGGCGACTGCCTTATACAAGCGGACCGCCAACAAGCCTTGTTAAAAAACTTGGACTATGTCATTCATCTACTGCAGGCCTTGGGATACACAGTCAATATTCAGAAATCAAGTCTCGTACCATCCCAACAAATACCTTTCCTGGGTGCCACACTGGACGCAAACACCCAGATGGTGTTTCTGACAAAAGAAAAACAAAAACAATTACCAGAATACTTCAGAAAATTCGCAACACATACCAGATGACTGCAAGGAAAATCCTGCAGGCCCTGGGTTTCATGGCATCTTGCATTCTTCTGATTCCACACGCAAGGTTGCATATGAGGAAACTACAATGGTATCTAAAAAGTCTATGGTCTCAACACAGCCACAGCCTGGAAGCTTTGATCCCACTCATTCCATGCCTTCAAAAGGAATTTCTGTGGTGGGCCCAAGCAAGCCAGATAAACAAAGGTCTGCCTTTCAGCAAGCCTCATACAAGTCAAACCATAACAGATGCCTCAGACCATGGATGGGGGGCGCACATGGAGGGCAGATGCATACAAGGACAATGGACACAAAAAGAAAAGCACCTGCACATCAACCAAAAAGAAATGCTGGCAGTGATGCATGCAATGAAGGCCTTCGAAAAGTTCATGCATCAGGGCCATCTACTAATAAAGACAGACAATACCACAGTTATGTGGTACATAAACAAGCAAGGAGGTACCCATTCCTACCCTCTTTGCAGACTGGCAATGAATCTCTGGGATATTTCCCTTCAATTGAAAATAGAGCTACAATCCCAGTTTGTACCAGGGAAGGACAATGTTCTGGCGGACAGCCTAAGCAGAAACCTCATGGATTCACACGAATGGATGTTGCATCCAGACATTTTCTTACAAATAATTCAAGCATGGGGAAGGCCGGACATAGATCTTTTTGCCTCCCACCTCAACCACCATCTGAAAAAGTTTTGCACAAGGACATACCATCCTCAAGCATGGAAGGTGGACGCTTTCTCCTTCAGTTGGAACTCTCTAACACTATATGCCTTCCCACCTCTTCCTTTGACGACCAAGGTGTTACTAAAGATCAAGACAGAGCAGCCGAAAGTCATACTGATAGCTCCAGACTGGCCAAGACAACACTGGTACCCACTGCTATGGAGCTTGACACACACCAATGCGTGGCTCCTTCCTCAATGGCCACTTCTGACAGCACAATTACAGGACACTACACCCCAGCTTGAAAACATTGAAGCTGACAGCTTGGAAGATTCCATGACTATTCTTCAGGATACACTTTCTCAAAGGGTAAAAGATATCATCCTGGAGGCGCGCAGACCTTCCACTAGAAAAACATACTCAGCAAAATGGAAGCGATTTCTTATCTGGAACAGCAAAAAGGGTCAAGACCCATCAGTGATGAGCATTCCACAGATCCTAGAATATTTGGCTGAAATGCTCCACAATGGCCTTTCATATTCTTACATAAAAATACATGCTTCAGCAATATCTGCCAAATATAACACTGATCCGCCTGTATTTTCTCACCCATTGCTAAGACCGTTTCTAAGAGGTATAAAGAACATCAACCCTCCAAGGAAACCACCAGTGCCTGCATGGGACCTCAACTTCATGCTGGAAAAATTAACTTTTCCTCCCTTTGAACCAGCAGCATCTTCAGAGTTGAAATTTGTCTTGGAAGACAGCTTTCCTACTGGCAGTAACCTCAGCAAGAAGAGTCTCTGAGCTACAGGCCCTTATGGCAATACAACCATTTCTCATTTTTCATCAGGACAGAGTTTCTTTGAGAACCAATCAGTCATTCATGCCAAAGGTGGTATCCAGGGTGTCCCTGAATCAAGCTATTCACCTGCCTACCTTCTTTCCCAATCCTCAAAATAAAGGAGAGAGACTTCTGCACACCTTGGACATACACAGACAGTTGTGCTATTACTTGGACAGAACAAAGTCTTTCAGAAAATCTGACCAGCTTTTTGTAGCTTGCGCTGCTGGATTGCAGGGAAAAGCAATTTCCAAACAGACTATTTCTAAATGGATTGGAAATTGCATTCGATTCTGTTACTCTTTTCATGGAAAAACTGTGCCAGCTGATATCAGGCCACATTCCACCAGAGCTACAGCCACCTCCACAGCCTTTTTAAGAGGAGTGGCAACAAAGGACATTTTGGAAGCTGCTACATGGAGCTCCATGCATACATTTTCCAAACATTACAACCTGCCTTTATATTCCAGATCCAGAGCAGGGTTTGCTTCTGCAGTCTTGCAGGGCATTTTAGCTACACCATCTTTGTCTTAGTGCCTACCACCCCCAGGTTGGCTATGGTATTCAACCCATATGTTAGGACTGCAGTTACATCCTTGAAGGACATAGTACAGTTTTGTACCTACCATAAATGTAGATGTCCGATAGGTATGCAACTGCAGTCAGGTTTTCCCTCCCACCTACCCCTCTGTGGTCTTCTTTCGGGTTCTACCCCTCATTTTAGCTACCTGGGGTAATCTTTTATGGTGTATTTCCTTTTATGTTGTACTTGTCTGGAATTTTTTCTCTTTTCAAAATTTAGCCTTCCTTAGAGGGCACCTGGCATCTGGGGCAAGAAACACTGAAGAAGATTGCGTCGGCTGATGCTTTTATACCCCAAGCGCTCTGACGTCGGGGATGGGCGACATCAGCCGACGCCGGACCCAGACTTTGGAATCCGGCCGACCGAAGGGCTGCCTGAGGCAGGACAAACCCATATGTTAGGACTGCAGTTGCATACCTATCGGACATCAACATTTATGGTAGGTACAAAACTGTACTTTAGATCAAGCTTGCGCCAGCCAAAAACTCACGCCAAGGCTACCCATACTGCCTATTCCCTTTACCTCTGATCTCGTTTGCAACATAGAAAATCAGATGTTAGGAAACAAATATATTTGATTTTGGCCTTATAAATGTTGCCTCTGCCTATACCATACTACTATACAATACTGTACTTTAATGTAATGTAATACACCACGTATACAACTTGTGATTGCAACAAATACCCAAATGAAAAACGACAAAATTACACCCAGGTAAGGAAATCTGTGGAAATAACTGGCCACCCACACCACAACAAAAATAATCAGACCGAAAAACAATGAAAGCAATATTACTGGTCATTAAATACTTAGTACTGCTCAACTGTCTGATTTTGCTTCATATTGTTACCCTTCTCCTTATAAAATATTTTGATTTTCTAGTAAATCGTAGAAGATTAGTCAGTCAGTAATGTCAGATATTCGAGTTCCATAGGAAATCCATGTTGATAAAATCCTATTATGCTAACTTTCAATTGAATTATGGCAATATTTAAAAATTATTCCTGATTTTGGACTTGACATTCTGGTCATTAGTCTAGTATAAATCTATGAACCTACTACTTGCACAAAAAACATGGCACAAAAATACACTGAATACATTATTCATAACTTCTTCCTTCAACATATACTCCAAATTTAAGAGTTAACGTAACTAAAGAGAAAATTAAATCTCTCAAAACAATAAAAATGTACACTAACCTGTAGCATCCTTCAGTAGCCTTTTAAGCATGTACCAGAATGTCTTAACTGGGGCTATGTTTTTGTGTGAAGCTGACTGTTTCATTTGAGACAGCAGAAAAACCTACTCCGTTTCTGAGCAATAAAACTTGGCTATAATCACTGCCATATACAGCACCAGGAGGTGGTTAGAACTCCAGTTTCACAACCCCTCAACAAAACTAGTTCTATACTTAATGTCACTATCTACAAAAGGAAAATGCAATAAATTAAAAACTTAACTATAAGACGCAGTAAAACCTTCAAAAATGGCCACATCTTCTCTTGAGTTAAAATCCTGCAGAGCAATATTGCATTTTACCAAAAACTTTAAAACAATACATTTTAAACAATAGGCATGCATAGTTGCAACAGTAATGACCAACTCTCTCCATATGTACCCAAATTAAGTGGGGGGGCTGCGCCTCCCACACTCCCTAACTATACTAACTCCAGGATCGCAGTACAGTAATGAAAAGGGCATATACCTTTTACTTGCCTTACAGTGCCAAATATATATATATATATATATATATATATAGTCTCTCTCTCTCTCGATATATATAGATAGATATAGATATAGATATATATAGATATAGATATATGTATGTGTGTGTGTGTGTATATATATATATATATATATATGTGTCTCTATCTATATCTATATATATATATCTATATATAGGTGTGTGTGTATATATATGTATATAGATATATATATAGATATATATATAGATATATAGATATATAGATATATAGAGATAGAGATAGAGAGATATAGAGATATAGAGATATAGACATATAGACATATAGACATATAGACATATAGAGATATAGACATATAGAGATATAGACATATAGAGATATAGACATATAGAGATATAGACATATAGAGATATAGACATATAGAGATATAGAGATATAGAGATATAGAGATATAGACATATAGAGATATAGACATATAGAGATATAGACATATAGAGATATAGACATATAGAGATATAGAGATATAGAGATATAGAGATATAGAGATATAGAGATATAGAGATATAGAGATATAGAGATATAGAGATATAGACATATAGACATATAGACATATAGACATATAGACATATAGACATATAGACATATAGACATATAGACATATAGACATATAGAGATATAGAGATATCTCCCAAATATAACACTGATCCATTTTTTCTCACCCATTGCTAAGACAGTTTCTAAGAGGTATAAAGAACATAAACCCCTCCAAGGAAACCACCAGTGCCTGCATGGGACCTCAACTTCATGTTTGGAAAAATTAACTTTTCCTCCCTTTGAACCAGCAGCATCTTCAGAGTTAAAATTTTTGTCTTGGAAGACAGTTTTCCTTCTGGCAGTAACCTCAGCAAGAAGAGTCTCTGAGCTACAGGCCCTTATGGAAATACAACCATTTCTCTTTTTTCATCAGGACAGGGTTTCCTTGAGAACCAACCCTTCATTCATGCTAAAGGTGGTATCCAGGGTGTCCCTGAATCAAGCTATTCACCTGCCTACCTTTTTTCCCAATCCTCAAAATAAAGGGGAGAGACTTCTGCACACCTTGGACATACACAGACAGTTCCCTACTACTTGGACAGAACAAAGTCTTTCAGAAAATCTGACCAGCTTTTGTAGCTTCCCTGCTGGATTGCAGGAAAAGCAATTTCCAAACAGACAATTTCTAAATGGTTTGGGAAAATTGCATTCGTTTTTACTTTTTCATGGAAAAACTGTGCCAGCTTTTCAGGCCACATTCCACCAGAGCTACCCACCTCCACACCCTTTTTTAAGAGGAGTGGCAAAAAGGACATTTTAGAAGCTGCTACATGGAGCTCCGTGCATACATTTTCCAAACATTACAACCTGCCTTTATATTCCAGATCCAGAGCGGGGTTTGCTTCTGCAGTCCTGCAGGGCATTTTAGCTACACCATCTTTGTCTTAGTGCCTACCCCCCCCAGGTTGGCTATGGTATTCAACCCATATGTTAGGACTGCAGTTGCATCCTTGAAGGACATAGTACAGTTTTGTACCTACCATAAATGTAGATGTCCGATAGGTATGCAACTGCAGTCGGGTTTTTTCCCCCCCACCTCCCCCCTCTGTGGTCTTTTTTTCTACCCCTCATTTTAGCTACCTGGGGTAATTTTTATGGTGTTTTTTTTTATTTTGTACTTGTCGGGAAATTTTTTTTTCTTTTAAAAATTTAGCCTTCCTTAGAGGGCACCTGGCATCTGGGGCAAGAAACACTGAAGAAGAGGGCCCGGCGGTTTTATACCCCAGGCTCGGGCGGGGAGGGGCGACATCAGCCGGCCGGACCCAGACTTTGGAACCCGGGCCGATCAAGGGCTGCCTGAGGCAGGAAAAACCCATATGTTGGACTGCAGTTGCATACCTATCGGACATCAACATTTATGGTAGGTACAAAACTGTACTTTAGATCAAGTTTGCGCCAGCCAAAACTCAGCCAACCCCATACTGCCTATTCCCTTTACCTCTGATCTCTTTTAAACATAGAAAATCAGATGTTAGGAAACAAATATATTTGATTTTGGCCTTATAAATGTTGCCTCTGCCTATACCATACTACTATACAATACTGTACTTTTGTAATGTAATACAATACAACTTGTGATTGCAACAAATACCCAAAAAAAAAATTTACCCCCAGGTAAAATCTGTAAAATAACTGGCCACCCACACCACAAAAAAATAATCAGACCAAAAAACAATGAAAGCAATATTACTGGTCATTAAATTTTAGTACTGCTCAACTGTCTGTTTTTTGCTTCATATTGTTACCCTTCTCCTTATAAAATATTTTGATTTTCTAGAAAATTTGGAAGATTAGTAAATCAGTAATGTCAGAATTGAGTTCCATAAAAATCCATGTTGAAAAAATCCTATTATGCTAACTTTCAATTGAATTAGGGCAATTTTTAAAAAATTATTCCTGATTTTGGACTTGACATTCTGGTCATTAGTCTAGTATAAATCTATGAACCTACTTTGCAAAAAAACATGGCAAAAAAATACACTGAAACATTATTCATAACTTCTTCCTTCAACATATACTCCAAATTTAAGAGTTAATTTAACTAAAGGAAAATTAAATCTCTCAAAACAATAAAATGTACACTAACCTGAGCATCCTTCAGTACCCTTTTTAAGCATGTACCAGAATGTCTTAATGGGGCTATTTTTTTTGTGTGAAGCTGACGTTTCATTTGAGACAGCAAAAAAACCTACTGTTTCTGAGCAAAAAACTTGGCTATAATCACTGCCATATACAGCACCGGGGGTGGTTAGAACTAGTTTCAAAACCCCCTCAACAAAACTAGTTCTATACTTAATGTCACTATCAAAAAAAGGAAAAATGCAAAAAATTTAAAAAACTTAACTATAAGGTTGATAAAACCTTAAAAAAGGGCCCACTTCTTGAGTTAAAACCCTGCAGAGCAATATTGCATTTTACCAAAACTTTAAAACAATACATTTTAAACAATGGGCATGCATAGTTAAAAGTAATGACCAACCCCTTCCATATGTACCCAAAAAATTTTTGGGGGTTCCCTAACTTTTTACTAACCCAGGATGGTACAGTAATGAAAAGGGGATACCTTTTACTTGCCTTAATGCCCAAAAATATATATATATATATATATATATATATTTTTTTATATAAAAATATAAAATAAAATATAATATAATATATGTTTTTTTTATATATAAAAATATAATATAATTAGAATTATTATAAATTTTATATATATATTTTTAAGGTTTTGTGTGTAAATATATGTTTTTTTATGTATAAAATATAAAATAAAATATAAAATATAAAATATAAAATAATTATTTGAATGGAAAATATATATAGAAAATAAAAATAAAAAGAGAAAAAATATGAAAATAAATAAAAAAGAAAAAATAAGAGAAAAAAGAGATAAGAGGAGATATAAAAATATAAGAAAGAATAAGAAAAATAGAGAATAAATAAGAGAAAAAGAAGAGATAAAGAAAAGAGATGAGAATAGAGATATAAATTTTTAGAAATAAATATAACATATAAATTTGATAAAATATAAATATAGACATAAAAATAAATATAAGAAAAACATATAAAAATAATATAGAATATAAATATAGGCATATAAATATAGGCATATAAAAATAAATATAGAAAATATAAAAATAATATATAGACTATAAAAATAGAAAATATAAATAATATAGAAAAATTTTTTATTTTTTTATTTTTTTAAAATTTTTTAGGTATTTATAATTATTTTAGAACCCCAAAAAATATATTTTATAGAAAATAAAAATATAAAGGGTACAAAATTTTAAAATATTAAAAATTTTTAAAAATATAGAAAATATAAAAAATAAAATAGATAAAATTTGAAAAAAATAAAAATATAAAATTAAAAAAATTTTATATAAAATATTTATAAAATTAAAATCTTTTTTAAAAAATATTAAAAAAAAGAAAAAGGGAAATTAATAAGATCTTTATATTTATAATAATTTTATAATTTTTTCCAAGGGGAAAATATTAAAAATTAATATAATTAAATATAGGGGCAATTAAAATATTTTAATATATAATATTAAAATATTATATAAAAATAAATAAATAAAAAATAGAATTTAGTTATATAGGGGTTTAAAGGGAAACCATAAATAAAATATTCCCTTTTTTAAAATTAAATAGAGACATTTTTAATTTTTTATATAGCCAAATTTTTTAAAAATAATTTTTTATTTAATGGAAAAATTTTTTTAATAAGGGAATAATTTTAAAAATAAGGGTTTTTTATTTATTAAATAATTTTATATATGACATTATTAAAATAAATTTTATTAGCCCAATTTTATTAAACAATTTAAAAATTAAATGGGAATTTTATATTAATTTTAATTTTAATTTTAAAGGAAAAAAAAAATTAAAAATATTTTAGACATTTATTTTAAAATTAATTATAAAAGAAAATTTTTTTAAATTTTTTATAATTTTTAAATTTTTTATTTTTATATATATATAAATCCTTTATTATTTTGACATAATTAAAAAAGGGGGGAATTTTTAAAGAAAAAATATTTTTTTTAAAAAATATTTAAATTTTTAAAAATTTTATAGAAAATAATTTAAAAAACAAAAAATAACATGTTAAAACTATAAGACAATGGTTTTTAAAAATAAAAAACCAAATTTAAACCTATATAATAAATTTAAATTTTTTTTTAAAAAAATAAAAAATTAAAAAAAATAAAAATTTAAAATAAATTTAAATAAGAAAAAAAAATTATTTTATTTTTTTTAAAAATTTCTATAAATTAAAACCCTTTATAAAAAATTTTTAAAAATATTAAAATTTTTAAAAAATAATTTAAAAATATAAAATATAATTTAAAAATTTTTAAAAATATAATTTAAAAAATTTTTTTTATTAATTAAAAAATTGACATTTTATTGTGGGATGGGGTAAAATTTTTTTAATAATTTTTTATATTTAATTTTTAAATTTAATTTTGTTTTAAATTATTAATTAAAATATTTTAAAATTTAAAATTTAAAACCCCTATTTTTATTTATAAAACATGGGGTTTTGGGATTTATAATTTATTTAAAATTTTTTATATTTTGAATTTTTTGGGGTGGGTTTTTTGTATGTTTTTTGTTTTTATTTTTTTTTATATTTTTTATATTAATTTTTATTTTATTTTAAAAACCTTTGTGGTTTTTAAAATATTTATTTTTTAATAATAATATAAAATTTGGGTGTGTTTTGTGTGAATTATTTTAAATAATTTTAATTTTTTATTAAAAATTAAATTTTTTTTTATATATTTTTTTAATTTTTTTTTTATTATAAAGACCCATATTTTTATAAGTTTTATAAGAAAAATTTTTAAAATATAAAACCCTTTTTTTTAGATTTAAAATTTATAGAAAATTTTTAAAGAAAAAATTATATTTGCAATAATAAAGACCCTAATTTAAAGAATATTTTAAAAAGACCCGAAATTTTTATATTTAATTTTAGAATATAAAATTTTAATATGGGCCATTTATGGGAAAATTTAGACATTTAGAAAAAATAATAAGGGCATTTATTTAATTTATAGATAAAAATTTTTTAGACATTTAACTTTTAAAAAAATTATTTTTTTTTTTAAAAAAATTAAATATAATCTTTTAAAAATAATTTTTTTAGTTAAAAATATTTATTGGGCATAAATTTTAAAAAAAATATTTTTGAGTTTCTTTTTTTTATAAAAATTTTTTTATTTTGTTTTAAAATAAATTTTTAAAAACTTTTTTTTATATATAAAAACAATTTTTTCTCCTTTTAAAAAATAAAAATACAATTAAAGGTTTTTAAATTTTTTAATTTAAAAATTTATCTATATATTTAAATTATAACTAAAATAAACAAAATTAATCTTTTAAAAAAATTATATGTTATTATATAAAATTAAAATTACAAAAAATTTTTGAATAATAATATTTATATATTTTAAAAAAATAAAAAAAAAAAAATGTCTTAAAAAAAAAATAAAAATATAAAAATAAAAATTTTTTCAGAAAATTTAAAAAAAAAATAATAAAAGTCCCCTTTAAAAACTAAAAAAAAATAAAAATAGTAAAAAAAAAAAGGCCCAAAAAAATATATTAAATATAAAATAAAAAATTAAAAATGAGTTTGTAAAAAAAATAAAAACATGTATTAATTATTAAAAAAATGTTATAAAATTAAAAAAAAATTAATTTTTTTAAATTTTTTTGTATGGAAAAATTAAAAAATATATATTTTTTTTTTTTTATATATATATATTTTTATTATTATAAAATTCCCTTTATATTTTTATATATATATATTTTATATAAATTTATAAAATTTTAAAAAATAAATATATTTTTATTTTTTTTTATATATATATTTTTTATATATATTTTATATAAGTAATATTTTTTTAATTTTATATTTTTTAATTTTTTTATATTTTTTTGTTTTTTATATATTTTTATATATATATTTTTTTTAAATATATATATTTTATATATATATATTTTTTTATTTTTATAAAAATATTTTTTTATTTAATATATATATTTTTTTAAATATATATTTTTTTATATATTTTTTAATTTTTTCTTTTTTATTTTTATATATTTAAATTTTTTTTTTATATAAAAAAAATATTTAAATTTTTTTTTCATTTTTTATTTTATATTTTTATTATTTTTTTTTATTTTTTATATTTGTTTTTATTTTATTTTTAAAAATATTTTTATATTATATTTTAATTTTTTTTTAAAAATATATATATATTTTTATATTTATAAATATATGTCTAATTTTTTTATTTTTTTATTTTTTATAATTTATGTATTTTTTTTATTTTTATTATATATAAAATCTTTTTTTTTTTTTGTTTTTTTATTTTTTTTAAATATATTGCATATTTTTTTATATTTTGACATTTTTTTAATTTTATTTTTTTTTTTGTAATTATAAATATATTTTTTTTATATTTTTTTTTTTTATATATATAAATTTTTGTATTTTAAAAATATATTTTTTTATATTTTTTATAAATTTTTTTTTTTTTAAAAAAAAATTTTTATTTTAAAAATTTTTTTTAAAAAAATTAAAAATTTTTTAAAAAATTTAAATTTTTTATAATTTTTTTTATATTTTTTTTATTTTTTTTTTTTTTTTTTTTTTAAAATTTATTTTATTTTTTTAAAATATTTTTTTTTTTTATTTTTTAGCTTTTTTAATTTTTTTTTTTCATATATATTTTATTTTTTTTTAAATAAATATTTATTTTTTAATTTTTTGTAAAATATATTTTTTATATATATATTTTTTTTTTATATAAAAATATTTTTTAAATATATATATTAATTATTTTATTTTTTTATATATATATATAAAAAAATAAAAAAAAAAATAAAAAAAAATATAAAAAAAAAAATAATTTAAAAATAAAAATATACTATATATAAAAAAATAAAAAATTATTAAATATATATATAAAATATATTTTATAAAATTTAAAAAAGTTATTATAAAATTAAAAAAAAAATATAAAAAAAATAAAAAATAAAAAAAATACAAAAAATAAAAATAAAAAATAAAAATAAAAATAAATAAAAAAGTTAAAATTTTAAAAATATTTTAAAATGTAAATAAAAAATATATAATATAAAAAAAAAATATAAAAAAGTAAAAAAAAATGTAAAAAATAAAAATATAAAATATGTTTATTAAAAAAAAAAATAAAAATATATATAAAAAAAAAATATAAAAATATTTTTATATAAAAAAATAAAAAAATAAAAAATATAAAAATAAAAATTTTAAATTAAAAAAAAAATAAAATGGGGATTTTAAAATATTATAAAAGTGTAAAAGTTTATATAAAAAAAATATAAAATTAAAAAAATAAAAAATTTAATTTATATTAAAAAATTATACATGTTTATATGTAAACCTTTATTATTTTATAAAAATTTTAAAATAAAAAAATAATTTAAATTTTTTATAAAATTATTAAAAATAATTTTTTAAAATTTAATATTATTTAATAATTTAAAAAAGTCCTTTTAAAATTAAAAAAAAAAAGGGTAATGCTGCTCAATGCCAGAAGTCTAAACCTCAAGATGCACGCACTCGAGGCTGTCCTCAGTATGGAGAATATTGATGTCTGTGCAGTAACAGAAACCTGGTTCAAGGCTCCCGAGAGCACCCCAGCACTACCAGGTTATACCTCGTACCATGCTTTTCGGCCACAAAAGTCGGACCGAACCACAAAAGGAGGGGGAGTATCCATATTCATCAAAGATACCCACACCTCAAGGTTAGTGGCACTACATGAATCATCGGAAACCATCCATGTGCAACTAACAGTGGGCAAAACTGCCTTTCAGTTTGTAGCCTTTTACAGACCACCCTCCCAAACTCAGGAACCCCACTCTGCTTTCCTGAGAACACTGGAGAATATGAAGGTCTCAAACACCATTATATTGGGTGACTTCAACTACCCAAACATAGACTGGGAGTACTACTCAAGCCCCAACACCCTCGCCCAACGGTTCCTAGAATTTATAAACTCAAATGCTATGGATCAACTGGTCACCACTCCCACAAGAGGGGAAAACATATTGGACCTGATCATCACCAACATGGGGACTCTATTTTCCATACCAGAGGTATCCCCCTCATTGGTGATCTGACCATAAATTAATCTCACTGGACAACCATATCCCTTCCCCATCCCCAGCCAAGGAAACCACGGTGAAGAACTTCTCAAAAGCAAACTTTACACTTCTCAAAACCGAGGTGGAATCCTTCAAAGCCCCCGGGCCAGTGGAAAATACGGCCCAAACCGCAGAATCCTTTACAAATGCTTTCTGTGACACCTACAGGAATGTATGGATCGTGCTATCCCAAATGAAACCAAGACTCATTCCTCCAAAGGCAGGAGACCTGTTTGGTGGACCCCAGCCATAAATAAGCTATACAACAGAAGGAGGAAGCTACTACATAATAGAGCAAAATCCCAAAAATGGAAGGAATATCTGATCAGTGCTAGCAAGAAACTATGATCCCTCATAAAATCATCTAAGGCCAGCTTCGAAAGAAAAATTGCACAAGATGCTAAAGATAATCACAAGGCCTTTAGGTATGTCAGGAACCTGGGTGGCAACTCCCAGATATGCTCTGAGTTGGTTCAAAATGACAAAAAGTACACTGAACCCACAGACATTGCCAACATCCTGGCAGACAGGTTCAGTGCAAACTCCCCCCCAAAAGAGCAAATGTCTATCCCAACAGAGTGTAGCCTCCCTGACATCACAGATGCACAGGTGAGAGCTGCCCTCTCCAAAGCAAAAAACACGGCATCAATGGGACCGGAAGGTGTCCCGGGCTGCATCTTACACAAACTACAAGAAGAACTGAACCCTCACATAAAGTCACTGTTCAATCTCAGCCTTACTACAGGATATGTACCCAAGGAATGGTGTACAGCAACAGTGGTCCCACTCCACAAAGGTGGTGCCACAACGGACCCCGGAAACTATCACCCTATAAGCCTGACTAGCCTGGTCTACGAAGCTGTGGAGCGTATCATCATGAAACTCATAAACAAAGACATTGGGAACCTCCAAACACTGGATCCTACCCAATTCGGCTTTAAGGGCAGATCTTGCCTCTTGAACCTGGTTGACTTCTTTAAAACAGTCACCAAGGCCATAGATGAAGGGAAGGTAGTCCACACAGCCTACCTGGACCTTGCAAAAGCCTTTGACACAATACCCCACTCAGACATCATAAATAAGCTCACCAGCTTAAATATCAACCCCTATGTCACAAGATGGGTTGCAAACTGGCTCAGGGATAGAACCCACATGGTCAGAATTGCAGGTGCTATGTCAGACTCTAAACCAGTTACAAGTGGCGTCCCACAAGGCTCAGTCCTGGGACCTCTCTTGTTCGGTATATATTTCTCTGAGGTACAGGCTAACATGGGAGAACTGTGGCTCACCAAGTTCGCAGATGACTGCAAACTTGGTGCCATTATTGACTCGTCGACTGACACAAGCATACTCCAAAAGGGTCTCGCAGAAACTGATAACTGGTGTCAGTGCCATGGCCTAAAGCTAAATGCCAAAAAGTGCATAGTCATCCCCTTTGGGAAAAACAAAGTGCCCACAAATTACCACATAGGTGGTAATCCATTAAGTACAGAAGAAGTAATTAGGGATTTGGGGACCCAAGTAGATAGCAATCTCTCCTTTGACAATCACATTGCCAAAGTGGTTAGAAAGACCTTCTATATAGCCCACCTTATCACGAAAAGGTTCACATCTAGATCAAGAGAGGACATTGTGCCCCTCTACTCATCACTCATCAGGCCCATAATTGAATACAATGCCCCATTTGGGATGTACATTACCCGACACCTGCAGCAACTGGAAAGACCCCAAAAGTACCTCGCCAAGTGGATCAAGGGACACAAACAGATGCCCTACGCAGTTAGGCTAAAAACTCCAGCTGTACTCCATTGCTTACCGCCTACTCAGAGGCGATCTGTGCCTGACGTATAAAGCCATGTCCAACCCAGAATTAATGGACATGCTCCACCTCAGGAAATCCAAATCCCTTAGAGGTACACGCTCCAAGGACTTAAACCTCAGCACAGAAATAAATAGGACATGCTGGTGGGACAGATTCATATCCCAGATGCTCCCCTCACTCTGGAACAAAATCCCTATCCATGTTAGGCAGAGTCCCTCAATGACCCTCTTCAAGAGAAATCTTGGTGAGTGGATGGGAGATCGTAGGTTTGCCCCTGGGATCTCTTCTGTGTCCCTACTATACAGAGGCACAGTCAACTAATCTAAAAGAATTAAAAAGCAATGAGGACCCAAGGCATCAAGCAAAAGTCATATAACACAAAGCATTTCATTCAGATAAAACCATTTAAAGACATACCCAAAAGCATAATGCAATAATCATATAAAAAGCAAAACATGAATAAAAATAAAAAAAATAAAAAAAACCTTACTTAACATTCATTTATCATTTATATAAAATTGTATATGCAGGAATACAGATATCAAAAATAAATAATTATATCCATGAAAACGAAAACTTACTAAGTGAACTAGGAAACCTTATACTTCATTTCGGGTTTTTTAAAACTTCTGCATCATACGTGTCAAGGGGGATTGTATGTCCAAAGATGTGGTGTATTTAGCTACTTGTACAGCCTGCCCAGCGTTCTACGTTGGCAAGACGAATCGGTGTCTAAGGGACAGGATACGAGTGCATGTATACCACACTAGAAAAATACATCTACATAATGCACTTGCCAAACACACTTCTGAACAGGGTTTGCAACATCAGTTTAGATTCAGGGTTTTGGAACAGATATATAGGACACATAGGAGGGGTGATGTGAAGAATTATACAGAAGCAAGGGAGACACATTGGATAATCAGATTTCGAGCTGATGCCACTCCTGGACTTAATGGTAAAGTTCCATTACGTCCACTTTTAAAAATGAGGAAACTCAAATATAGTTGAAGAGTTCCTACACAGCTTAAGTTTCCGTTTTTCATGGATATAATTATTTATTTTTGATATCCGTATTCCCTGCATATACAATTTTATATAAATGAATTTTGTATAAATGAATGTTAAGTAAGGTTTTATTTTTATTATTTTTTATTCATGTTATTTTATGTTTTTTATATGATTATTGCATTATGCTTTTTGGGTATGTGTTTCTTTAAATGGTTTTTATCTGAATGGCGCCTTTTTATGTATTTAAATGGATTTAGGGCGGATTGTTTTTGTAAAAGGGCTGAAGAAGCTATTTAGCGAAAGCGCTACCCTGTTCTATAATAAATTCCTGTTTTTTACTCTTCTACAACCTTGGAGCATTTTTTGGACTGTACTACAGCTTTGTGTTATATGGGATTTTGCTTGAGCGCTCTGGGTCCTCTCATTGCTTTGCTCTGTTGTTTCGTTTGGATTGTGTATTTATTTTGGCTTACATTACAGAGCATTAACTCCTTACAAGCAGTTTTTTCATATTGTAATCTAAAAGGGTGGTGAAAGCCAAACACACTCTGGCTATGCTTATAAATGCCCTAGGGCAGATAGCCTAGTATCAACCTATGAACCTATGATAGATACAGATCTATCGATAGATACAGATCTATCAATAGA